>NC_141077.1:46912515-47085015 GCF_041138505.1 Cibotium barometz
TGAGCTATGAGTTGTACGGTCAGCCCACAAGGCATATGGTAGCAGCCTTGGCTACTCTCGCATTCTTTCTCTGCATGCCTTAGCCAAAGCTTTAATGATTGGAGGATGTCCTCGCTCACTTTTACCATTGCCCTCAGGGTTGTAAGCACATGTTAGGGACAATTTGATGCCAATTCTAGAGAAGAATTCCCTTGCTTCTTCAACATCTAATTCACCCCTATCAGCTGTTATTTTCCCAACACAACCATACCGACAAATCACATCTTCCAAGAGAAATTTGCATACTGTTTCCGTACTCTTTGTTCTAAGAGCACGCCCCTCTACCTGATTTGTCAAATCTTCTCTTGCAAGTGCTATGTACCGCATCTGCCAAATTCCCAAAGGCATTGTAACTAGATCCACCACCCATTTGTAGTGCATGGTAGGCGGGTAGGTTGGTTGCAAGCCATCACAATGTCGCACATTTGAGTACATTTGACATTCCATGCATGTTTCCACATATTGGGAAATATCCTTGTACATTCCTTTCCACCAATATTTTTCCTTTATTTTGGTAAAGGTGGCCCACACACTTCTATGTCCAGCCGAGAGACTCTCATGGAATTCTTTCACAAGCTTCCCTTGAGTCTCTTTATCACATATGACTCTCTGTGGCATAGCATTCCTCTGCTTAGGATGCTTCCAGAGGTACCCTTCCTTTAGAAAATAACCATATGCTTTTCTGCGGATCCTCTTAAATTCTGAGTCAGACCAATTTTCCTGTCTTGTCAGAGTACTCAAGTATTGACCAATAAGCAACCAATCTCCTTCATACATTTCCTCAGTAAAAGACTCAAGTGCATTTGATAGGCAAATATGGTCCCCCTTTGCATATGCAGTAGTGTAGAACTTTGTACCCACATCATCAATGTCACTAATCATCTCTTTTTCATCTTCATACCTGGCTCTTGATAGCATATCTGCAACTGGATTATCTTTTCCCGCAATATGCTCAAACTCAGGATTTAGTGACTTGATATAAGCAATCCACCTAAGCATAGCAATATCTGGAGTGGTACAACTTGCTATCATCCCAAGAAGTGGCAAGTAATCAGTTTCCACAAGTACAGATGCCCTAATAAGATATTCTTTTTCACATTTTAGAGCAGTGACTATTCCCCATAACTCTCTCTTGATCTGCGGATATTTTCTTTGTCGGATGCTTAATACTTTTGCTCCAAATCTGATTACATACCTGTGATCATCCTCATCATCTTGCCCTACTGCCCATCCTATCCCAGTAGGACTAGTATCAACTGTAACAATCACAGGCCTGCCACACTCATAATCTGCCTTCCTCAGAGTAGGTGATGATTGGAGCAAACATTTCAGCTTTCGCATAGCTTTAATATGTACTGCACTCCACAGAAATTTTTGATTTTTCCTCAAAAGTTGATAAAGAGGATCTGCTACATGTGCATAATGTGGGATCCAAATAACATAAAAGACACATGCTCCAAGAAATCTCCTCAGCTCTGTAACATTAATGCATGTCTCTTTCATTCTTTGTATTGCATCTATCTTGGTTGAACAAGGTCGGCGTCCACTAGTACTACAAAGATGTCCCACTATTAGCACTTCACCAACTCCAAACACTGATTTCAGCCCAGATAAAGTAAGATTCACTTCTTCAAGCCTGGATAGAATCATATCACAATCCTTTATATGATTTGCCACAAACTTGCGGCACCCCTTTGAATCCAAATCCCCATCTTTGTCTTTCTCATCACAGCCCTTTATTGGCACATCATCCAAAAATGGCATAGTTATTTGTGGTATGAAGTCTCGTAAGACTTTATTCATTCCATTCATCATATGTGCCACTGAGTTGGTGGCTCCCTGTGGTAAGGTACACATCCTTACTAATCCCAAAGGAGTTCTCATTGTGGTTAAGTCCCTGCTTTGTATATCCAGCTGGAACTGATCATATCCCGAATACAGATCACCCATAGAGTATATAGCTTTCCCTGCGAATGCTTCTGCAAACTCATCCACAATCGGACCTGCTCCCACATTCCTGATTGTGACTTTGTTTACAGGTTGCATGTCTTGAATAAAGCGCAATGTTCCATTTTTCTTTGGCACAGTAAACCATCTGTTGGAATATGGAGCACATGATGGCTCCAAAATTCCCATCCTGATCTTTTCTTTTAGTAATTCCATCAGCTTTGGCAAGAGAGCCTTTGGTACTGGAATTGGCCGCAGGTTCCAGGGCACATGTGGAACAGTAAAGATCACCATTGGTGCTGTTACACTTGGATCAACACAGCCTATCTCATGCGGCTGAAAAGCAAAGGCTTTCCCATGTTTTACAAGCATCTCCTCAAAGCATTCCCTTTCAACTGGCAACAGAAAATCCTTCTCACCAATCTTCAGCTCTTTTAGAGTTTCTTGTGTAAACTTATGCCCAATTTTCTTCGGATCTCTAAGATTTGGTTGCATAGAAGCTTCATCTATCTTCTCCTTGCTTCCTGGTGGCAAGGGCAAGGCAACTGGTTTCACCTTCTTTGCAACTGTTTTGTACTTTGTATCAACATGAGCATCCATCTCGCAATTCATGTTTTTACATTCCACCCCCTCAAATTCCTGGATTATATCATACATCTCCACAGATGACACCTCTATCATCTCATTTCCACCCTGTAAGCATGTTCTTCCCATATCAAAAAGCACATCCATAGTATCTACAAATGACACCTCATCAAGCACCCCTGAAATAAACTCATTCTTCTCCAAAAGACCACACTGCTCAAGACTTTTTTGTTCATTTTGTACATGTCTACGCATGCCACGCTTCAAATCCTTGCTTTTTACAAAGACCAGTGACCCATAGCTAGAGAATCCCTGAAAATTTGCTGAAAAGTTATTTACATTGATTGAGTCCTGCGAGAACTCATTTCCCCTTGTACCATTGGAATCCCGCTTTACAATGGCACCTGGCCAAAATCCCTCATCTCCCTGTAATTCATGAATTCTCTATTTATCTTTGGGAGTGACTGTGCTCGAAGAGACTCACGATTCCTTTCGTGGTTAATGCAAACTGTCAAAAACTGAACAGCTTTTTTGCCATCTTTACTCCTTATTCTCGCATATGCCGAGCCATCATCCAAAACCTTTGTTTCCATCCTTACAGCTGTAATGTAGGGTTGCCCAAGGATGAGGGGATACGATGACATCTCCTGAACAAAGAAGTTCTGATCATCTTTCACATCTCCTATTGTTACCCTTACATTTGGACATGCTGCATAGAGCTCTCCAGATGAGTTATTAGCTGCTTTAATCATCCACCCATGATCTACATCCATTGGCCACTTACATTTGTTGTAGAGATTTTTAGCCATAAGATTTATTTCAGACCCATGATCAATTAGAGCAACATATGGCTCTTCCAAATCTCCTATTTTGACAAGGGTTTCAGTGGTTGCTCTTGCCCAATGGCTCCTGGAGTAATGACTCTTTGTAAGAACTTCTTTTTGATCATCCTCTTCCACAAAGCGCACTTGTCGTGCCCCATCAGCAGAGTGATTACATTCCACCACATTTTCCCTCTCTTCCTTTTGCTGTACTTGTACTCCATGAGTCTTGGAAGTGCTTGCCTCCCCTTGTGATGGAATATATTCAATTATGGATTGTCTTTTCCTTCGTATAATATCAATTATCTCATCATGGAATTCTTTCTTTGCAATTCCCAAGACTTCCCCTAGTGTAAATTCCACCCTGCTGTTTAGAATCCTCTCTTCAAGCACCTTTTTGAGATCTGTTGCGGCTTCAATATCAGATTGAAGCTTGTAGAGTGGACTTTTCCCTTTACCCTTCTCCTTCTCATGCTTCATTTTTGCTGGCACTTCTTCCATTGATACTTCCTGTGGAGGTCTGCTATGCGGTGGAGGCATATGTGATGTCCCAGGATCCTTCTTTTCACTTCCACGTGTAACTCTTTTTGATGGTCCTCCTTCCTCATTTTCCCTTTTACGCTTCTCCTCTACCTGTGCCTCATTATTTTGGCATTTAGCAATGTAGGGATGAACAGATAAAGAATCCACAGGCTCCTCCCAGCCAGTCTCAAGACGTATACAGTCACCTGCCTCATGCAAAGCTTGCTTAGACACCTTCTTTGACGCAATGAATTCCATTGTTGATGGCCAAAAATCTTCATTCTCATAATCTTCATCATTCTCAGATCCCTGCTTTGATTGACCAGCCTTTAATCCATAGGTTGCTGCCTCAACCATAGAGATGGCATGACTAGCAGCCATATCCTCAACTAGCTTTTTCATCCCTCCTTTCCCAAAGTTTGTACTCAATGGAAGACCAGTCTCTGTAAGATGGATTTTCCCATCTTTGAAAAACACAAGTTGATTTTTAAGAGCTTCTTTATAGCTAGCACAATCTTTCTTTGCATGTTCTGGGTCATCACACCATATGCATCTGTATGTAAACCCTTCTTTGCTTTGAGGCCTTTGCATAGAAGCCTGCCCTAATGGTAGCCCCTTTTCTTCAATCCTGGACATCTTCAATTTTAGGTCACGCATACCCTTAATAAGCTCATCCATCGGCCCTTCTACCTTTGGGATTGTAGCAGCTGGTTTTGATAGATTCTCAGGGGTAACAGCAGTTATAGGAGTTGCGGAGCTCATCACCATTTTATCCCTCCTTCGCTGCCGCTTTGCTAACATGGTGACCGCATCCTCAACATCATTCCAATCACTCTTTAGTCCCTGCTCTGTATCCTTATCCTCAAGGAGGATTTCCAATTTCTCTTGGAGATCTTTCCCAGCTGCTTGTAAGAAGAGCTCTGTTTTTTCTCTGTCCAAAGTTGTGCGCTCTATCCTTGACAACTGGGCATAGCGCTTCTCAAACTCTCTTAGCAATTCTGTGGCAGAAATTCCCATTTTAGGTTTTGTGACCCATTCCAAAAAAGTTCGTTTGGTCACTCGCTCAGAATCCTCCATGAAATATTCGTCCTTTAAAGCAAGCTTGAACTCCTCCCAATTTCTGCCACCATGTGCTGTCTGCAATCCTCTTATTGGCTCTCTTATTTCAGGAACACATACCAGCTCAAAACTTCGAACCATATCCTCCTTAGTCACCCTGTTTAGCTCCATTTCCTTTATGTAATTGCGCAGGTACTTTGTGATATCCTTTCCATCAAATTGATCTACCTTTTTCACAATTGATTGTAGTGCTTTGGTCGTGGAAATTTGTCCCCTCTCAGTAGCTTGCTGCTGTTGCATGTACATGGTAAACATCTGAAACATCTGCATAACTCCAGGGTCAAAATGAACCCCCTGACCCTCAGAATTCTCAGCCATATCTTCCCTGTGTATTTCACCACACTCTCATCCCAGCAGTTTCACGTCGGGTTCACCAAAGAGCTGTCGTGACGTGGACGGTGTTGCTGGGAAAGTACAGGACTTCTAGCTGTGAGAGTAGGTACCAAATTCCACAAGGAAACTTACACACAAAATTCTCCAAGGAGCATAGGACATATCCATTTTTAATGACATATACATGTGTCAGTTCACCTCAATACATCCTTGAATTCAACCTGATGATTGCACAAAAATTGTGTACCAAGTGCTTGTCCTTTTCCAAGCATAGATTCACTGGCTCCTCTTTCCAAATCCCTCAAAACCAATCACATGTAGGCATAACATAACCTTCAAATATTTCCAACATACATGTGACCATTTACATTCCATACATCCAGTGTCATCAAATTCATCATCTCATGATGTTCTTTATCACCTGAAAACCTGCTCTTAAATTCTAACATCTCACAAACAAAAGACGATATATGGCATAACTATTACATGTTCACATGATTCTAAGAAATTCCATGACTTGCATTCCGAATCCATTTGGGTAGAAAACAAATCAAATTTCTAGAATCCTTACTGCATTTTTGATGTCTTGAATCCACGTATTTTCGATGCTTTGATATCACAACACTTCATATCCAAGTTTCTCTTGATTTACAAAACCTTTAAAGGTTTTAAAGCTTTACGATTTTCCAAATCGTAAGTAGGATAGTCAATAAAAATAATAAAAAAAAACCCACCACTTATCTGAAAGTATTAAGGCGAATTTCTCTTGAATTTTGCTAATTTCCACACGGTCGCTTTGCTGCAGACGGCGCATAGCAGAATACATGTTTATGATGAAGCATATCACTAGGTAGTACTCGTTTTGCTCTTCAATTCTAACTCCTACATGCCATGGACAGTCGCCGCCAGCCTGGAATTAAACTCTCTGGTCGAAGGCGCCTCTGGTCTTCTTTTTTCTGCAGACGGCTCTCTGATATGCGCTCCTCCACATTGCTTATCTGGTTTTTCCTTATTTTCCCCGCAAGGAGTTCGGCGCCCCACCACCTTTTGCAGCTATTTATTCGTATTTCCCCGTTTGAAAAACAAGTGCGCCCTCTTTTTTTTTAATAAATTTCGGATATGCCTTCTTCGTTGCTGCCACGCAAGCTCCCCTTATAATACCTCTTATTAAAGGTATGTGATGCTGCCAACATTGTATGCCAATTCACAATACCACGATGAAATGGCATCTCCTTAATTAAAGCTACCGCCTTGTCTACATGGCCTGCCCGGCCAAGGAGATCAACAATGCAAGTGTAATGCTCAAGAGTTGGGATGAGACCATAGTCATTGCTAATGGCCTCAAGGTACAACTGACCTTTCTCCATTAGACGTGCATGACTGCATGCATTTAGAACACTACCAAATGTAACCAGATTTGGCTTGATACCTTCCCCGATCATTCTGCCGAGCATATGAAAAACATTTTCACTCTCTCCAAGTTTAAAGTCTTCTGGCATCAAACCTTCCAGTAGCATCAGTTGAAAAAAAATCCAAAGTATTCTGATTATATCGATTCTGAGCAAGCACAGAAATCATGGCATTCCAAGACACGATATCTCAAAAGGGCATTCTTTCAAAACCAATCCTCACATCATACATACTTTTGCATTTCCATACATGTTAAGAAGGGTGTTCCCTACTACAAGGTCTACCATATGCATAAAACTCCATAATTCACACCACACTCATGTACAGAGGCTTTGAGACCTGGCTCAGCCTCAGCTCGTCTTATTGAACCTCATTTACAATATGAACATATGTACTCAGGCATCATATAATGACTCGTCATGGCACTTAACCCCATGCATCTGGATTTGCATTTGATGGCCTCACATGCATGGTTTCACACCATAGACGTGCCATGGCACGACACCGTCCATGCTGTAGGCGGCGGATAGCTTCCTGTATCATCGAGTGGGTAAAGAAGCTAGCTGTGGTAGGTCAAGGCTCCTATGGTGGCTGAGGTATAGGTGGCTGCTGTGGGGCGTGGTATAGGCCCTCTGCATATGTGTGCCATGTCTGTGGGTCTGCAATAGGTGTCGGTGTCCGGGGCTCTCTGAAGTGCCGCCATGAGACAGGGCTATCTCTACTCATGAAGAAATGAAAGATCTCTAGCTCATGTATCTCTGCGAAGGCCCGCCTTTTGCGGCGAGTAAGTCTCCTCATCTCTCTCCTCGACTCCTGCTCTGTGATGGCTCCCAAGGCTCTCTGTATGCGGAGCCGTGAGTATAGGGCTCTACACTCGTCATCATACCATCTGTTCTGGGGCATAGTCCCAGATCGGCTCTCCTGAGTGTACACGATGTGGGAAGCTCTGTAATGCAGCTGTGTGTAGGAGAGAGAGATGTAACAAACTGAAATACAAAAACTAGGGATTGCACGACGCAATGATGAGCTTGATTGATTGATTAAACCATACATGAAGTACATGCTTTTATAGGCATTAAAGCTTTATCTTTTGACACATCACATTAAAGGGGGGAATGACACATGGCTAAGCGTATGACATCGTTGCTCTTCACATTCACACATAAATGGCTATAAGAGGTGGTTCACACTTACTCACATAAGTGAGTGTTCATGCACAGACACAAACAGGGTACACCTACACGATGGATACACATAGAGATACTCCAAAATACCCAACAAGGACGGCCCAATGGCAGACAGTCATGGTTGATGCCCAGAAGCACCTTAGAGGGGCAAGAGAAGCAGATGATTTTGTGGACATTAAGTTGCCACAAAATCTGGTTCTATTGCTATCAACATACTTGGTTCCAATATCAAGTAGAAGACTTAAATATAGACCTGATTGAGTTGCGGATGATTTGGCATCGACACTCCACCCTCCAAGGAAGGGATGCCACATGCATATTGGTCCTTAGATGCATGTGCCAAGACATCATGAGGATATGTACAAGGTAGAATAAGGGTTTAGTAGACCTTGTGAGAATCAGAAAAGGAACGTGGTTATACGAGTGACTTGAGTTTAGGTTAGGGTTCGCACATACGGTAGATGTATGTTGTAACATGGGTGCTTGCAGAAGTGTGTTTATGAGTTGATTGATTGTGATTAGCTTCTAATCAAAGACTTAAACCCATACACAAATTGCTTCTTCTTCATGCTTAATCCACAGTAGAGAGAGATGACCTAATCTACCATGTATTACTAACATGAAATATATACAATGTTGAACAGAGTTACCTAATGGTATTATTGCTCTTGAGTTCTCGATGACTCAATGATGATTGACTGATCAATGAATGAATATGACTAAGGCCTATACTCCAATTTATAGTGTCTTACGTTGGTGAGTTGGCTACCAACTCTACCAACCGGCTACCAACTCTACCAACCGTAATAATAATGTCCACGTGTGCTCATACTAAAGCCCAATAACTATGTCCACATTGGGCTGCTCATTGGGTGCCTGGACAACATTACAATGAACTGGCACAATTGCCCTAACAAAGTCATGAATCCATCCATGTACTCGACTCTAAGCTGGCCAATGGGTAGAAGCATGTCCATGTCACACTTAGGAGAGTGCATTTGACATATGTGCATGCCTCTACGAGGGTTAGAGCCACCTGGAGGCACATGGTCTAACAATGATCAAGGTGGGGAGAGCCACAAAGACTGGTGTTGGATATTGTTGGTCATCGTTGGAAATGTGGGCTGCTTGGGCTAGGAGTTGCAAGTCAGCAAGGAGCAGAAATGAACAGCTTGGGTCTGTTTTAGACTAGTTTTAGGCAGCATAAGCATGTGAAGACCAGGCTAGCCGAGGGGCCTAGAGTTGGGTTCCTTTTTATCTCGGTATATGACCGTGTTAAGTGAATTTTATCACACTTTTTAGGGCTTACGAAGGGCTAGTTCACTTGTGTTGGAGGAGATTTTTCCTATCAATAGGCCCCAAGTCCCTCGTCTTCCACTTCAGCCCCAAAGCTGGCAAATGCAAGCTCAGAGGTGTTGCAACAACTGTAGCCGATTCAGCTGAGAAGAGCAGCAAAGCAGGTTGCCATCCCTCAGCAGATTTCAGCCAATGTAGCACTGGAAGTAGAGCAGCAGCGTCAAGGACCGTTGCTCAACTTCTTGGTTTGTTAGTGCATAGAGAGCACAAGTTTTCAGCCCTACTCTTCTGTACTTCATTCTTGTATCAGTAAACAGATACTCCATAAGGGGGGTGCCTGGATTAATGCTCAGTTTTTGTTGTTTATGTGATCAAAACTTCAATTTAATTGTATTATTTAAATTGCATCTGCAAGACTTACCTGGCAAAAGGTGTATGCCCACATTAGGTATGTTACATACCTCATCCAAAAGAAGATGATGAATGATTTGAAGTGGCCTGTGCTCAAGGTTGTGGGTGGGATGATATCCTCTATGGAAACAATAGCATAAGGGAAACATGACCAAGAGAGAAATGTAGCGAGTGATGTTTCAGCCTTGAATTATGTCTAAATGATAGAATCGAGGAAATTGTTTTCTAAGAGTGATGCAATTATGCATTTGGGGCTTTCTGCAGGATGTTGCATGCCAAGGCGTATCAAACTAAGTATTTCAAGAATTCCCTAGTTAATTTTGCAAGAAGGCATTATATGTTATGGACTATGCAACTAAATAGTAGACAACTTATAAATAGTAGCCAAAATAGCATTTAGGCTGGGAAAGTAGAACTCCAAAGGGTGAAGTTTCACATGGAGTCAAACAGTTTTGGAAGTGTATGCCCTATGTTTCAACAAACACTCTGGTTGGCCGATTCAAATTTTCAATGCTACCTTGCACTGGGGTTTGGGGGAGCACTTTTATCTCTCTACTTCCGTCCTTTGTAACTTGCTGTGTGCTGTGGAGATTTTGCATGTGAGTTTTAGTGTACATTGTTTGAGAGAAAACTTTTGAGACTTCTTTTTATTAGGTCTCATACAAGTGGCTGAGCAGAAAGTTCTCCATAACTTCAAATGAGGCCAAAAGGTATGTGCTTTCTTCATTTAACCCGTAAAGACTGAGTTGGCATCATGTTTATGCATGAAGTGGAAGACGCTTTCTACATTTCCATTTTGCATGGGCTCCTGCACTAATGGTTGTGGCTGGTCAGCATACAGGCTACTTCAAATCGTTGCAGAGCAACATGGCAGCAGTACAGATGTCATCTATGCAGTGTCGGGATGGTCCAAAACAGAAAGGCACTGCTATTCTGTGCAACTTGTGCCGAAGTCAAAACTGCTACGTATGCACAAATCCTCCCACATTTCCTGTGCAAAGAATTCTGTTTGGAATATGGATTGCTAGGTCATAGGTCACTGCTTGTGTTTGTTTGTTAGTGATCATGAAGTGCATTCTAACAATGTGGCCTACCTGTGACTCTGGCAGAGGCTAAGGATATGCTCGATGGTCATGCTTGTATTCATGTTTACAGTATCCAGCCCTGCATACCAAAAGACCCTGCTGAGCTTTGGAGCGCAGAATATGTTCAGTCAGAGCAATTATTCAAACAGCCTCCTGAGCTTAACAACTGCCTTCGCGACAACCGGTAACCTGTACTATCAGATTAGTCATTGTGTGTACTTTTCGTGCACTAGCTGTCAAGACTCTGAATGTTTTCTTGCTTTCTGTGCAGGTTTAGCGCAGTTTCTTGTATTTCTGTCACTCGCAGGGTGCCAGGAATGAGCTCTTCTGGCAATGCCCTGTTAGCTGCACCCAAAGTAGCTGCTCCATCAAGTAGCTCCTCGAAACCTTTGATTGTGAAAGCTGAGGTACCGGCAGCTCAAGCTCCCACATCTGGACCGCCAAGTTTGCCCAAGCCAATTGCATTGGGAAATAGTGACAAGGATGCAGGAACAGTTTCACGCGGATCTGCAACTGTGACAGGACCTGGAAGCAAGGGTGTTGTCACTGCTCCTACCAAGAAAAAAATGGCAGGATCAGGAGACGGTGCTCTGGCAAACCTGTGGGGACGTGTATCTAGCAAGCCAAAGACAGTTCTACCTGAAGCTCAAGTAGGATCAGCTGTGGAGGACCCAGCCCCTGGTACTTGGCTCTACTTTACAAGATTTCTGTCTTGCTGTGGCCTGCTTAACATTCTGTAGTATGTTAACATATGTCAAATTGGAAATCACCACAGGCAATGCAGACACTTCAGCACATGCCCAGGACACCTTCTTTGATGCAAGCAGTGACGATGATGCTGCAAACTTTGCACACATACGGAGAGGACAACTGAAGAGCAGCAGTGGGAGAAAGAGGCGTGTGGTTATCGAGGACGACATGTCAGAGGTGGAAGATGAGGATTTAGATTCCGAGAACATTGTTAGTTTATCCTCTCCTGAGGTTCCAAGAGAAAGGCCGGACTCTTCAGCTGTATCCAAGAGGAGAAAATCTGATGGACAAGCACAGGACAAAGAACTGAAAGAGGAAAAGTTCAAAACAAGTCCGGGGAGGAAAGATAGAGGATCATCAGCATTTAAGGCTTCACCATCAGCTAATGCAAGTTTCAAGGAAGTTAGAGTGGATGGGGCTGATATTGTTTTAGACAGTGAGGAAAAAGCAGGCAATAGTGCTTTCGAGGCAGAGGACAAGATAAACAAGTCAGTACACGCCGCTGGAAAAGGTGCATCTTCAGCTGCAGCACCTGGACCAAAGAAGAGAAAAGTGCTTAAGACTCTTATTGATGACCGTGGTCGGGAAGGTAAAGTTTTCAGCAAGCAGTTGATTATGATATACTGCTTCCTAGCATAGGCTTCGGAGCTAGTGCAGTATTGTGCTTCTCTCGGGGTCCCCACTCTTCAAAACCTAGCCCATCACCTGTGTTCAACCACCTTTATAAAACACCCTATGTATAACACAATATAATTGGGGCATACACACCCTGTATACAGCAAGAGGGTATACCCCTATCTACATATTTTAGGTGCAAATAATCTATATGTATAAAGTTTGTGGATCCACATATGCACCTTATGTCTTAAAACAAATGTAGTAGGGTTGTCGGGGTGCTTTGTTTGGATTGTAGCTCAAGTTTTGTAGCAGCTAATGTTACAGCTGATTTTATAAAAGCTTGACCATTGGTTTTCTGAGGCTATGCAGTGACAGCAGTGGTCTGGGAGAATGAGGACATGACAGTAAGTCACATCAACGAGGATGAAAGTTGTCCGAAGGATGCCGATGCACATGCACATGCACATGCAAAGATTGAGTCATCAAAAGTGTCAAGCAATAGGTAAAAGCCTGTCGTGGTGTCAAGAATACCATTTTTTTCGCCATTGTTATTATTAATTTTTGAAAGCAATGCCATCTTTGAGTGTTACAGGTCATTATTAGCATCTGCAAATGCCAAAGCTTCAAATACAGCAGTGCAACATCCATCCAACAAAGCTAGTGGTAACAAGCCATCAGGGAAAGCTGCACCAAAAGACTGTCAACAAGGGAAAATCTCCTCATTTTTCCAAAAGAAGAGTTGAAGTAAGGCTATGCAGTAGCCTACATCTACATTTAATACACTAAAGTAGAAACTTGCAAAATCCACCTGGAATTTTAAGTGTGAACTGCAGAAAAACCCCAATTTTACCTCAAATCAAGTTATTTACTTAAAGCTACAGAGACAGATAAAGATGGACTGTTTGTGACAGTTCTAAGAATGGCATCCTTGTGCATGTGTGCAAATCTTGTTATTGTCATGATTACTTTGTGGCTTGCTCCCCTTCAACCTGGCTTGAACCTTGGGACATACTGTAACTGATCCAGGGGTTTCACACATGACTATTAATGTGAGTAAACACTTAAAACTAAAGGCACACAGTGTATCCATTTAAAACCACAGACACATAAGAACCTGAACATAATGGGACTGGAATGGGCTGTGCCCCCCCTTGGTAATATGTTATATTACTGAGGAGGAGTATTTGTTGGTTACAAGCTTTGGGGACCTTCCCACACGTGGAATAGGCCAGAGGTTATCCAGTTTACATATACAGAGTCCCCAAAGATATCCACATATCACAGGACACCTGTAAACCCATGACAGCCATGAAACATATAAGCATGTCTCTCATGGTATCCCGTTGAGGTTCAGGCGGCAGCCAAGAAGATCCCCAAAGCACTCCAAGCTCCGACGTGCTCCCCAAGTCTTTAGGAGAAGGCCAAGAGGGAGAGAGAGAGGCAGCCTTTTTAGGAGTGCGTAATATTCCCAGGCGGGATTGAGTACTTTCGAAACACCACACCAAGAGTGCAAAGCAGTGAAGACAGTACCACCAACCGGTATTGGGCTTGGGCAGCGTTCTGAAGCAATCAAGCAGTGTGTAGGCCGGTTTACTTGTTCCAGTAAACTGTGTATAGCCATGCGAGTAGTTGGTGTATAGCATACAGGTATGTCCTTGCAGCCATTAACATAGCTGTGTACCTCTTTGGTCTTGCAAGTCCTGTTGATACAGCAGGGATGGGGACCTCAACTTTTCCTCTTCTTTATGGAGCTAAAGTGAATGAGCTTATTCTAGACGGCCAGTGGTGGAGGCTGATCACCCCTATGTTTCTTGTAAGTAAACTTGCATCTAGGTATCCATACAAAGGTCTTGCCTGAGGAAAGGTTTGCATTTAGTTTCGTTTCAAGAAGCATTGGATGGAGATTCTGAGTTTGAATCTGAAGATCCCACAGACTCGGCCGGCTCAGAGTCTTATGCTGTGTAAGTACTGAAAAGGGTAGATTTGCCTCTTGGCCATTTCTAAGGCAATGGTTTTGGAACAGCATAATGTTTTGTTTTGGTCTCTTGGAAGCAAAGTTTTGTCGCCGCGAGGGTCAAGAACTGTGGACTTCTGAAGTTACTGGAGTCTCAAGTGAGTCTAATATTTGTTAACGACTAGCAAGTACCAATGAAAGTGTGATAGGTGATAGAGTAGGTACAACAGTAAATAAGTGTTTCAATTAAATTAAGATTTTTGTAAATTAGAGTTTTTGAAATTTCGACAGTTCCATGAGTAGATATAGATAGCAAAAGCTTCTAAGAGGTTCAATAACCTATATTTTTGTTGAGAATTTTTTGAAAATTAAGATTTCAACAAAAATTAGGGTTTCAAGTAGGTGTCCATCTAACATGAGAGAGGGGGAAAAGTGGATATAGACTTATAGGCTTTTACAGGTAAGAGAGGCCTCATTGGACCAGCTCTCAAGTACACCTCTCCCATAAGTGGGGAGGGTCCCCAAGCACATGCCAAGTGCCCACATAGGTGTCCATGCCCACATTCATTGAAAAGGGCGCTTGAATTCTTGCTTGATCAACTGGAGTCCCAAAGTCTCTAATAAACTCTCTCCACACTTTAATAAAGTGATGTATAACTTGTTTGCCCACACTTTTAATGAAGTGTAAACTTGCAAAACGAAATAATAAGCCATAACTCTTGTATGCATAAACCAAGAGTTTAGAGGCACACTTATCACTCGTGTATAGCCCACAAGCAAGGCTAGAATACAGATTCACATGCACGGTTCTCAGGAGGGCATCTCGTGCGTGTAAGCTATGCATACAGATCTTGCATGTTGTAAAATAGTTCACATGAAAACAGTTTCCAGGCATGTACATGTATGTAATGTTAAAATTACAACAATGTGATGAGCTATGGTGGATAAAATGCTTGAATCAACATCATTAATAAAGTGATTAGATGATAATTAAATGTGATTAGTGAGTAATGAACTAATAGCTTAATGTAGACATGGATAATCGAAAACCAACAAATTCTCATTAGGCCAATGCCTCAATTTATAGTGTTTATATCCAAGCATAAAATCTCACTGATTTCTCCTTGATTCACTCTACTTGTTTTGCTTGATTCTTTCCACCTTTCCCAGAATATCTCCACACTTTCTAAATCTTCTCATGCTACCCTTTATTCTCTCCTAGTAGATTCTTTTCACCTTTTCACAGGTTCTCTCACATTTACACATTCTCTTTTACGGCCTCTAGCTAAGGACTTGTTTTCGCATACCCTATTCACTTGTATATTTCAATACCTTTCCTCAAGTGAATACTCCTAGCACACCTGGACCTTATACCAAGTTTCCTTCTTACTTGATAGTTCGCGATCAGTACCTAGCACACCTCCCCTCAAGTGAACTTAGCACACCTGGACCCTATACCAAGTTTCTCTCTTACTTGATAGTCCGCGACCAGTGCCTCAAGGTCCTAAAGTCATAGTCTTTGACACTCTCTCTCTCTCTCTATGTGTGCAAGGCTACTACAAGTGTTCGCGACCTTGACTAAAGTGCTCACACATACATCTATCACGTGGCCTACATCATTGATGGCTCAGAGGTGGTTTTACTTTGTCGGGACAGGTTACATTGGATTGTGGGGTTTCTCTCTCTCTCTCTCTCTCTCTCTCTCTGAGATTTTCACATGGCTCCTCACTCTTTGGAGTCTCACATCTTCTCTTGTCTTCAGTCTTCTTGTCGTGGCAGCTTCTCTTCACGCGTCCATGTCTTTCTCTTCTTTCAGTCTTCTTGTGGCAGCTTCTCTTCTCGTATCCATGTCTTCCTTCAATGCTTCCTCTAGATCTTCTTCTCGGTGTGGATCTTCCTCTTGGAAAGAGATCTTCTTCTTCTTCCATGGCTGGGGCCATGAGCTTGTCCGTCAGTTCTTCTTGCTTCATGTGAGCAACATGTTTAAATGTTTTGATGACAGTTCTTTTGGGCTTTTGATGTTTATCTTGTATCATCAATGCAAACCCAAATCTATGCGGGAGGTCTTACCTCTTGCCTTATTCTGAACAAGGACAGTGTCTGATTCTATTTTTACACTAATATAATGTGCCCAATACATAATGCATATAGCATTCATTCTTATGCACATTCCCAAATGTAACTCTAGCTGTGAATAATCTTGAATTTGAGTGATTTGCAGGCATTAACCAAGGGTTAAATATAAAATAATGATTACCACAAATTTATCAGCATAATTTTATCAGAAATTACATTAAATCAAGGGTAATCAATTTGTACGAAATGGTTGGAGTATCAAATCAACTCTGAATTGTAATATGAAGTTATAGGGATCTGTATCACATGCCTAATGTTTAATTTGAATCCTCAATTGCATTAAAATACAGTGATTAGTATTAATTAATCATTGATTAGTAAATTAATCTTTTATTTTGTGTGCAAAAAACAGAGTATGCGGGGAGTCCAGATCTGAGGCCTTAGAGTTCAAATGAGCTCAAATCTTTTCAAGGCCATCAATAGCAATTAGTCTAGTAAAGGATTAAGCCAAGAAACATAAGATTTGACCAAACATTGAATGCTTAATCTCTGTTTTACCAAAGTCACCTGCAGATTTGATGAAGAGCTTGGATCTCACTGTAGGCTTGATCAAATCAAATTCTGACTTCACCAGCTTATAGAGCATGCTTGAAAACACTTGGGACTAAGAGGAATTAGATCCATTTGATCTGGAGCAGCTGAAATGTCGATTTTTCTAAAAAAAAACAGCATTGTAAAAAAACGTGATTTCTCCTAGATGCGTCGGCAGTTTGCGCTTCTGATTTGACTGGCTGGAGCAAAATGAGTTAGCTATGTTGGGCTAGAAGGGTTTGGGCAATGGTTGAGCCTATAAGGAGAGGGAGCTCCTCCACTGGCTGGGGGTATAGAAAGCTTCTTGAAAATAATTAAAAATTTGATTATTTTTTAATTATTTACTAATCTTAATTAACTAGATAATGGATTCATAAACTTGATGGATTCTAGGCTTGGCTCTGACCATGTTAAAATTACAGCAATGTGATGAGCTATGGTGGATCAAATGCTAGAATCAACATCAACGACGTAATTAGATGATAATTAAGACGTGATTAGAGAGTAATCAACTAATAGCTTAATGTAGGCATAGATAATAAAAAACCAACAAATACTCATTAGGCCAATGCCTCAATCTATAGTGGTTACATCCAAGCATAAAATCCCACTGATTTCTCCTTGACTCACTCTACCTCTTTTGTTTGATTCTGTCCACCTCTCCTCCCAGAATATCTCCACACTTCCTAAATCTTCTCATGCTACCCTTTATTCTCTCCCAGTAGATTCTTCTCACCTTTTCACAGGTTCTCTCACATTTACACATTCTCTTTTATAGCCTCTAGTCAAGGGCTTGTTCTCGCACACACCCTATTCACTTGTATATTTCAACATGCAATGCACGTATAAGGTGAGATGAAGAGGCTCCAGACGCTTGATATATTCGATGCTTTATAAAGGGGCCAAGCTCATAATAATATATACAAAGTGCTTTTTGGAGAAAAGTATTAAGAATGCTTTAAAAAAAATAAAAAATCTTGCACACTTTTTTCTTTGTGGCTACGCTTTTGCTCCCAAATATTACAAATCTAAAAGGTTCCAAACCTTAGGAGTGTGCAATATCCAAGGACACCATGTGTCGTCCACACTTTTAATGTGTGAGTCTTTACTCATAGGAAGTCCCTTTTGTTAGAAACTTGTCCAACGCACGTCGTATCCTTGGGCAACCACGAAGATGTCTGGGATGCTTCGAATATAGACCTGAATAACTCCCATTTCTAAAGCATGTCCAAAAGTCCATAAATCTTGTAAATATGGTAAAATATAGCTAAATGCTTGTAAAATCTTGTAAATATGATAAAATATAGCTAAATGCTTCCAAATCATGAAAATGGTGACATCGCCTTTTCTCAACAAACAGTTGTCCTCAACTATAAGAGAAGTCATATCATCCAGCTGGCCAAACCATAGCCTCTTGAAAGTTCTAGAGTCCTTAAAATCGTCAAAACAGTTGTACCTCACTTGACTCAAGGATCATCACTTGTTGATCCTCTCTCTACCACTTACACACCAAGTTAAACAAAATTACCTTGGTGGAGAGGTGAGCTCAAGTTTTAGATTCTCATCACCATCTGCAAGAAATCAATTCACATTCTCCTTGCACAATTTCAAGGGTAAGGATGCACATAATTGATGCAAAAACTCTTACAGAAAAAGGAAAGAAAAATAGCAAATATTGCAATCTTGTAAACTCAAAAGGTTTGTTGTTCCATTGTATTTTTCCATAATTTTAGAAATTTGTACATCCGTATTTCTGTATGTCACTAAGGCCGTATGTTAGTGCTCTTATTGGGAGAGACTCACTGAATCCTTGGACTACCCCCCTTCCTAGACTAGTATGTCCAAGGTGTGAGTATCCACCCAGGAAAGGGTTGGTACTTATAAGATTTGCGAGAGTATGTTGTATTATGAGAGAAATTCACTTATATACATGGCCATAAGTGTTCACACGCACTTAAAATGTGGCCGACCGGGCACTTTAGGCTCATAAGAGGCCTAATTCTATTAAAATGACTACTCTCATAATATATCCATGAAGTACATCACTTAGGAATTCATCCTCACTTACTACCACACGATCTTGAAGCAGGAATCACCATGAGTACTCCGTCACACCATTACGGGCACCCATCCAAGTTGTAGCTTTGGACACTATTACTTCATATCTTGAATGTATGACCCTTTGGTGTATCTATTGTGACTCCTTGATGTAAGATAATGGCGGTAGCTCTTATTAACCCTAGAATTGGGTTAACAATGCCACCTCCATGGGATACTTCTAAGACTGGCTCTAGGGGTCTTAGTGTAGGAATCTTGTGCGAAAACATGATTGGTCCCACAGGTCCCTCTATTTCTAGTTGGATCTACTCTAGTTAGCCTTGATATCTCCTCTCTTGATTTAGGATATTTTTGTAATTTCTTTGGAAGGAGCTATTTGTATTTAGGTCTTGGCATGTACATCGTCCTTCCACACTGCCTTCTTGGCCACTTCCAAGAGCTCATCCATCGTATCCGTCAAGATTGATCTGATCATCACTAATTTCCATCCCTTGTTCCTTGTCCAGAGTGCTTTAAATTAAAGGTTCTGGGATATCTTTAATTTTAATGTAGCTTGGATCATGCCTTGGATCCGTGGTTTGTTTGCACCTCTCATCTCTATGAGCTTGTGATGCTTTTGGGCTTTCTCCCTAAATTCTTTAGTTCTCTCAGTTAGGATTGGCTAGTTTTAGTCCACATTCTTCTTCTCCTAAGTTGATTTTAGTTCTCTCAGTTATTAGGATTGGCTAGTTTTAGTCCACATTCTTCTTCTTCTAAGTTGATTTGAGTGGAAGAATCTAAAACAATTTCGGTCGATCTCAAAATACCCTAAAAGGCCCCTTGGATCCTTCTCTTTTGTTCCATTTATTTCCTCAGGACTCTGGGAAGTCCTTTTGGAAAATCCTTGGTCTATTTGGTTCTGTTTTTGTGGCTCACTTGGCAATGCTATTGCCTTTCCTTTTTTGTGATCCTTGCTTCTTCTTTTCCCTTTTTTTTCTCTTTAGAGGATTTTGATGTAGAAGATGTTGTGGACATGGGGCTACCTGATCTTGAGATTTCTTGGCTTGTGCCCTTACAACAACTTACAATGGAATTTCCTTTTCTTTGTCCAAAGAAGACACCGAACATGTTTTCCCCCAATAGAAACCCATATTTTTTTGGAGGAGTAAGGTAAGAAGTCTAGAGATCTTTGTAAATTTGAAAATAAATATGTGGTAATATTTTGTCAATCCAAGAAAACTATTGATCAACCACACATTGTGTGGCTAATATCTTGTCAATCCAAGAAAACTACTTATTAGCCACACATTGTGTGGCCTCTATTCTTGGATCTTTACAATCACACATTGTGTGGCCTCTACACATTGTGTGGCCTCTATTCTTGGATCTTTACAACCACACATTGTTTGGTTAATATTTTGTCAATCCAAGAAAACTACTCATCAGCCACACATTGTGTGGCCTCTATTCTTAGATCTTTACAATCCTCTCTCGAATCAATCTTTATACCATTTTTTGAGATTATATAACTAATCATTCTATCTTCCTCTATAGCATGTTCTTGGATTGAATTAGCATCCTCTCTTGCATCCCCCTACATTATTCATCTTGGTCAAGGCATCTTTCACTCTTTCTAAGTGTTCATCTCAGGAGATACAAATTATAAAGTCATGCAAAAAACATGTATAAATATACCCAAGTATTATGTGAACATATATTCCATCAACCTCGAAAAGATACCAATTAGTAAGACTAAAGGTCATAACTTTTAAGAAAAAGTAACCAAAGGAGTGGTGAAGGTGTTTTTTCTCACATCTTCATGCTTGCATCTTATAGGTACCTGCACTTGGCAATGTCTTGAATATCTATTTCATAAAGGGTGTCCATTTCATTACTTGCTATTATCCATCATAAAGAATGTACATTTTGTTACTTGCCACCATTATATCCAAGATCACACATTTGGAAAAGGAATAGGGTAATGATCCTTTTTTGATACCTTGTTTGACTTTCTAAAGTTTATATACAAACCAAGACCCTCAACTTTGTCCAAGTTTGTTCTATCCCCTTTTATCAACAACAAATGATTGAATAATAGTCTCATGTTCTATTTTCTTTCATCTTGACTGGAATGAGAGTGTCACGTGTTCTATTTTCTTTCATCTTGACTAAATGGGAGTGCCATGTGTTCAAGATAGGATTCTTGTAATATCGTGGGAGCTCTTATGAGCTCCATCTTAATTAAATTCTATTTTCATGTGTCATGAGCGCATATTAGCCCTAATGGGCAAGTACTATTCAAAGAAGGTTGAAGATCCCAAGAGTATGGATGACATAGAAAATGTTGTGATCAAAGGACTCAAAGGCAAAGAGAGACTAGCCATCCTCATTTGGCTCCTAGACAAGAAATGTCATGGTGTGTTGTTTGTAGAAGTAGCCACACGACTCATGAATGCCAAGTTCTAAGAGCAAGATCAAATCAATGGTGTGGATATTGCAGAAGGTATGGAAATCACGAGTCCAATGTTTGTAGAAGCAGCCACATGTCTCATGAATGCCAAGTTCTAAGAGCAACATCAAATCAATGGTGTGGATATTACATAAGGTATGGAAATCACAAATCCAACTACTACCATGCCTAAAGAATGTTGAGAAAGATGGGATGCCATTATTTTACCAGTGCCTCCCCCAACCACCTTAGCCTCTAGAGAGTTGTGTTAGAGAGCTATGCTTGCCACTTGCTTTGGAGAACCCAGTCATAAATGCTAGCTCTAAGTCGTCTATGGTTTCTCTTTGTGAATCTTCTAACATTTGAAACTAGATCAAGGTGTCGCTTTTCAAGGTTAAGCCAAAAGAATCTATCTTTGCTCTAGGATAGGTCATCCTTTCTATTGTATAAACTTACTTAAAAGGAGCTAAATGGATATAGGAAGTCCTTGGGATGATTAATATAGTCTCTCATAGTTTCGCATTGAAGCTATTGGAATTATGTTAAAAGAGATTTTCTTGACACCTTGTTTGGAGAACCCAGTCGTAAATGCTAGCTCCAAGTCTTCTATGGTTTCTTTTTGTGAATATTCTAACATTTGAAACCAGAGTAAGTCATTGCTTTCCAAGTTTAAGCCAAAAGCATCTATCTTTGTTCTAGGATCAATCACCCTTTCTACTAAATAGACTTGCTTAAAAGTAGCCAAATGGTTGTAGGGATCTCCCATTCGATAAAAAATTAGCTTGGCTACAAGAGGGTCTTATCATGGGATGACTATACTCAACTCTCTCCCAATCTCATTGTGGGTTTGACCACTGCCAAAACGGCACCTATAGTTCTTCTCATTTCATGGGCTATGTTTCTGCTATTGGCACTAGAGCCATTCGGCAATGTGCCTTGGGTATGTGTGGGTTCAACTCTGGGAGGTACCTAGGTATAGGATGGTCCTACATAAAGATAGAAACCATCGACTGGTGTGCCCCAAAAGTGCTTCTCACCGATTCAAAGTTTAAACCATAACCAGAGTTGAAAGTGGGTATTAAGGGATAATCAAGTGCTAAAGTGATCTTCATTTCCACACACTTGAGCAATTAAAAAATGGAGGGAAGGGTTTGTCAAGATACTAATCAAATATTCTCTTGTAAAAGGGTACAAAGTTGTGACAAGATGGATCATAGATTGTCGACTTAAGAAACCCAAATTGAGATCACCGATTTGACTGAACTTTCAAAAAGAATAAAAGTAAAAAAGATATAAATTCATAGTTTCATTGTTCATATGCACCCAAACCTTACACGTTTTTGTTCACTTGTCTATTTGCTTATCGTTTTGTTGTTAAAAAATCTTTAAAAATATAAAAATATCAAAACCATAAAAACTCATAAAAACTTAAAAAAATACTCATAAAAAGAACCTCAATAAGAGATTATGTTGTTGTTGGATCAAGTGCTTATACATTTACAGTCAAGTTAAAACATTTATTAGTCCTATTCCAACACCTTTTGCATCATTACTTCCCCATAAGAAAGTTCTCTTGTTACTCCATCCTCTTGAACACACCTTTGCAAAAAATCATTTGTACCCATACAGTTGTCCCACTATTAGTTCGACAGTTAGGGACAACTAGCTTGATGAGCCATCACATCTCTTATCCTTGTTTAATGGTCAGTCTTTAAAAAAAACCATAAGAAAGGTATTGAGATATCTCATCGCTCAAGTCAAGCACCATGCCAATCTTGAATAAGCATGCATCTAGGAGATCACCATCTATTCCATTGTGGTAGGTTTTCCATAAGAGGGGGGCTACTCTAGCTCTTCAAAATTCACTCTTATTCGAAACTATAATTCTATCTGTGGATGGCTCTAAATTTTTCAAGACCCAAGAAACAACAACTTTAATTCAAATTTTGCCATGGTTTTAAATAAATGCGAACCTGATCCCTTTCGTCTCAAAATTTGGCATGCTAGTATTACCTCACCCCGACCATGGTGTCAGAAAATGGCCATTGTATGAGTCATTCAACCCTTTAAAAACAGCTTGTCATCATGGCAAAATGCCCTATCCATGGACATTATCCTAATTATCTCTGACCTTCCGCGCAAGAGTTTGGATGTTTGCAAAAAGTATCTAAAAATGTAACATATGCGATCTTTTTCTCACAGCGGGTGTAAAGTCAAATTTTAGAAGTAATAGAAACCATCAAGTATTTTTTCCTATTGTGTGGTGCAAGGCTTGTTGATAATAACAATACCTAATGGTCCACAAAGAATACAAACTTGTTGGCCAAAAGATAATGTCTATACTTTCTCATAGCATAAACAATGGTCAACCCTTCTCTTTCCATGGTGTATAGTTCATCTCTACCTTGTTGTCTACTAGCAAAACAAATAGAGTCCCATTTGTGTTCCCCTAATTACTAATGGAAAAGTTTGAAGCGTCAATGTATCATATGAAATATTAAGTCCCAATCTAGGGGTCTCAAGGTAGGTGCACTTGCCAAGGCCCTCTTCAATTCATCGTATGCCTGCTAACATTCTTTAGTCCATTCAAAGAAACTAATAATAGTCTATACAATGGCCTTACAATTTCTGAATAGAATACAATGAACCTTTGATAGTACCCAACATGTCCCATGAATTGTTGTACTCGCTTGAAGTTTATTGGTGAAGATAATTTTAAAATTAGTTTGAGCTTGCTCTCATTCATGGAAATACCATTTTTAGACATGATGTGTCCCAATATTATCTCATTCCCCAAAATTGGCATTTAAATTTATTTAAGGATATTTGATACAATCAACACCTTATAAATACCTTTCTTAAGCAAGCTAGGTGGTCCTTCCACTTGGAATGAGCACAAAAACATCAATGAGATGAGCACTTCATACAACTTTTATAGGTAGTCCTTGAATGATGTGCATATAAGTTGCCAATGAAATGTTACGGAAGAATTGGTTAGTTTAAAAAAGAATAACCTAATAGGCACAAACTTACCTCCCATGATGGTGAATGTGGTCTTGTGATGGTCTTCAAGTGTGATGGAAACTTGATTCTAGCCTGAGAAGCCATCCAAGAAGTTGTAGGCTTCCTTATGAGGCAACTCTCCCTAGAACATGTACGGCAAGGGGTAATAATCCTTGCACGTAGTCACATTGACTTTTCTCAAATATACACATTAGTAAACTTCCCATTCTTCTTTGGCACAATGATGATGGGTGACACTGGGATCATGTGATGTACCATCTCGGGTGGTATTACCTTCATGTCTATATATTTATAGGCAAAGCATCCTTAAACTCTTTAATAGATCCACCTAGCTCCTTTTCCTCTTTCAGGGTTATCAATGAGCATTGGTTTAGGATCCCCCCCACGCTCCGTTAAGTCTACTTCCTTGACCTCTGCATGTTCATCATAATTGAAACACCTTTATGGCCTTCTGTTAACCACACTAGTTAACATTATTTCTAAGCGTGGTTACGCTTCATGTAACTCATTTTATGTAACCGCACGCTAAGCGCTTCATGTGAAATATGTATGGGATGACTGAGCTTACAACTCTTGTAATTCTAGCCATAAGAATAAGCCTAGGTGTACATAGAGCTAGGAAATCAGTTTTGGGCCCCCAATTGTTAAATGGGTGGGTCGGTAATTGTAAAAGAGAGCTCATGTATATACGTGACTGATGAAATATGAAAAGGGACAATCCAATTATCACATTTAAGTTTTCCTTCTCTCTCTCTCTCTCTCTCTCTCTCTCTCTCTCTCTCTCTCTCTCTCGTGGCTCTATGGTGGTAGGCTTGTGTAGGTTTATGCTTGCTTACTTGATTGTTGGTGGGTGCATGTAGGTGATGCTTCTTGTCTTGCTTCTTCTTCTCCCTCTTCTAATTTCTTGTTTCCTTCAAAATTAGCTAAAAACTACATAAGTAGCTTAATCTTGTAATTAATCTTAGGAGAACAATAGGTTTAGTCAAGCATTGTAGGCATCATTGGATAGCTTGGGTTAGCTTAAGCCATCCACAAAAAGAAAAACCATAAAAAACATCAAGAAAGGACCAGAATCACAAAGATCTCAGGAGGAAGATTGGGCACATTTCATTTCGAGCAGTCTCTCTGAGAAGTGAACGGTCATTCACTTCTCAGACCCATGGATGTACACTTCTTAGCCATGGCCATTCACTTCTCTCCTGGCCAAATCTTCTCAAATTTGCCTCATGAATGAGAGCAAGGAGCATTAAAAGGGAATAAAGTCCATTAAAAGGAGCATAAAGAGTATTGAAGAGGGGTACAAAGAGGGTACAACTGTACAGTCATCAGGAGAATATTAGAGGGAGGCTATTAAGAGACATGTCATTCTGGTGCATTTAGGAGATCTACTAGCTCTCCAGAAAGCATACACATGTGCCTTCCCTTAGCAAACGACCGTACCCCTTTTTGTGCACTTTCACCGTTTATTGCTCTAAGCGTATGCCCATTCCCTTTTGAATCCATGCACGTACCACTAGAGTGCATGCTTGTTCCTTGAGATACGTATGCCCGTACCTTCTACAAATACATGCCCGTTCCTTGAGCCGTGTATGCCTGTACCTCATCTAGCGTACGATCGTGTAACCTCCAAAGGAAAAAAAAGAGAACTATTCAAAGGGGGATCCAACACTATTACCCTCCACATTCATGCACCTACGCTTAGGGAAATGGTGCGACACAACCCTCTGTTTGACAACGCAAAACCTTCTTATGCTCAATTGCTCGTGACATCAAACCCCTCAGTTTAACATAGCGGAGAGTCAAATGCTGTTAGTCCTTGTTGATAGCACCAGTGAAAGCGAAGAACATCCTAGCACAAGATGCACTACCCCTGACCTAGAGGCAGGAGGGTTGGCAGTCCAACGCATGGACAAACCACCAACCCTCGAGCAAGACCCTAAATCCCCTACACATTTGAAAAGAAGTCTTGTCATAGGACTCAAAAACTTTATCCTCAGAAACACACAATCAAACAATCCACATCCCAGGACAGGGCCATAGAGTGCTAGCCAGAGAGAGAGGCTAAACCACCACTAGACCATAGACCAGAGATAGAACGGACAAGAGTAACCCAATATAGACTTATCTAGTAGTCTAGGGAGCCATGCCAACCACCGAAATGGCTGACTCATACCAAAGCCACAGGTCTATGCCAAACCTAGGTTAGGAACCCACTCACCAGGGTCTAGAAACATCCTATCAAAGAGAGAGAACCCACCCTGAACAATTCTATCAACATGCAACACCTATGTACCAACAATACCCGCCGCCTCGTCGAACGTTTCTCGAATACCATATAGGACCTTAAGAAGTACAAACTGGTCCACCACTGAGGCAAGGACCACATATGGTATACTATTCACCTGGTCTAGCTCCCCCACCTACTATCATGCCCCAAACTGTACCAGCCCCAACCATGGCAGGATGATTGAGTCCAAAAATGTTGAGGATAGCCATGGAAATAGGGAGGGGATAGCTGCAGGAATAACGCCACTGGCACCGGTGTAGCGCAGGGGTCAAGACAAGAGAGACTGGAGATCCCATACCGCATCTAGAAATGTTCAATAAGATTTGTGAGGCATTTGGCCATGTAGACGACTAAATTAAGGTGAGTGCCTTTGGCCTCACCCTAGATGAAAAAGCGAGAGAGTGGTTTTGATCATTGAAGGTAGAAGACAAAGCCACCTTTGAAGCCTTGAAAGAGGCCTTCAAAGTGTGATACTCATGATGACAAGGAACCTGATGGAGCCCAATTGAACATTTACACAACGTAAGACAAAAGGATGGAGAATCCATCCGAGATTTTATCAACCAGGTGAGATATCTCCATTCTCATAGAGATAAGTTCTCTGATGAAAGGTTGATTGGGAGGTTTCTAGAGGGCCTTGAAGATGTACCCTTGCAATACTCCCTAGCACACACCTCCTTTGAGCAATGCTAAAGGAGTGCCATGTACTTTGAGGAAAATTTCAAGGAAATTCGTTCCCTAAGGGCACGTTAGAGGCATCCTTCAAAACTACTAGCACAAGATCCACCAAAGAGAAAGGGAAAGAGTCCTCTTCAGGACAATAGGTAGAACATCTGGCAATGGCCTTAATGCAGCAAATAACCGAGCATTGGAGAATAGGCCAAGGCCATCTTTACTCAAAGAGGGAATTAGTATGGTGCCCAATTTACCAGCATGGAGTGTCCAATTTGAGGCCCCGACCCACTCTCTATTGTGCTTACTTCCAAAGGTGGGGCAATCATGAGACCACCAATTGTTACCACCAAAGAGCTGCTCAAGCACGAGCCGTACCCAAGCCTTGCCCCCAAACCCTAGACAATTGTTGGCCTTGCCATCACCAGCACTACATAATGCACCTCAGCCACACCAGGCCATGAATTGGCTCTGAGAAGAATTCTTAGGATACTCAAAGTGCCCTTGCCACCCCCGGTACTACCACCACAATCACCCATTACCTCGAATTACCCCTATCTTGCTAGTTAACTTTGATAGATATCTTCAAAGAAGGGGAGGAGGGGAAAATTCTTTAATAGTACCACCTTTGATCCCTTCGAGGCAAATAGTCCACCCTCCCAGATCCTAAGCCACTACGTGATGGAGGGAGAACATATGTACCCCAGTGTACCTCTAGCAACCCCAGCTCCGTGTGGGGACGAGACTTGAATAACATGACCACCTATGAAATGTTATCATTGTGGAAGACCTCATCAAATAGCTGAGTGTCCAATCAAAAAAGGGATGGCTATTACTCTTGTGAGTACCTCCACCTTAACTCCCTTATGCACAGGGTGTGGAATAGACCATATTTACAAGGATTGTCCCTATTGAGAAGAACAAGCACAATGGGGAAGGCACATGAGGCTAATCCTAGCACCAACATTAACTTGCTAAGTGTATAAGATGGCTTCATCCATATGGTGCCTCTTAATGCACTTACCAAAATGCGAAGTGGAGGAAAGGCCGCAACTCACGTTCCTATACCGCTGATGCATCGACCTCACAAAGTCAGGGACACCCAGAACATACAAGGATTCTATAAAAAACCAGCAAGTTCTCATTAGGCCAATGCCTCAATTTATAGATTTTACACCAAGCATCTAATCCCATTGATTTCTCCTTGATTTGTGCCACCTCCCCTACATATGGGGGCACCTTTTCCTAGAATCTTTCTACACCCCTATATTCACTCATGCTACCCTTGATTCTCTCATTCAGTAGATTCTTCTCACCTTTTCACTACTACCCACTCAATTACAGACTCCCCACTCAATTACAGACTCTCTTTTATAGTCTCTAGCTAAGGGCTTGTTTTCGCACACACCCATTCACTTGCATATTTCAACACCTCCCCTCAAGTGAATAATTCTAGCACACCTGGACCCTATACCAAGTTTCCCTCTTACTTGGTAGCCCGCGACCAATGCCTCAAGTCCCTAACTCATAGTCCTTTTGACACTCTCTCTTGAAATCACGATTCTTGAGGAGGCTGCTTTCGATGGCGATTTGAAGAATTCACTTGTTGGTAGGCTAATGCGTGGGATGCTACTTAGGTGTGGTTAAGAGGATTTTAGATAATTTAAAGGATGAAGGGAGATCAAGCCCCTCCACCAATTGGGGGTGTAGAGGATTAGTTAAAAAAGACTAAAAGCAAGGATTATCTCCTAATCTATGATTAGCACGGTGATTAGTCTTAAAAATGAGATGAATCCTAAGCTTGGCTCTGATACATGAAATGTTAATTTTGCAACAATGTGATGAGCTATGGTGTATCGAAAGCAAGGATCAATATGATTAGCAAGTAATTAGAAGGTGATTAAGATAAGATTAGTGCACAATTAAGGCTAGCGACAACGTGAAGGTGGGCGACTGGCCGACGTGGAAGCCTTGGTGGTCGTGTGACTGGAGCAGCGGGACAAGCTGGTGACAGAAGGCATGCAGGGCGAGTGGCTGGCACGCAGAGCAGCTGACTGGCGCAAGGTGAGGCCACATGGTCGGGTTTTTTTCTCTGGTGTGCGCAAGATGGCTGGTAGGCCACCGTTGAAGCCTAAGGGAAAGCAGGGTGGTAGACATACAAAGAGGAGTCGCCCTCTGGCAGAGACACAGAAGGGAGAGTGCAGAGCGGATAGAAAAGGCAGGTTCTTTAGGAAGAGCGAAGGGGGCTGTGGCGGGTAGTACAGCTGCAGAGAAAGGGGTGTGGTAGCCGCTTGTTTCGAGGCCTTTGGTGTGTGACCAAGAAAAAGCTTTGGGCAGCAGTGTGTGTGAGTTTTTTGCTGTGCAAGGAAGAGTGGGTTGAAGCTTGTAAATTGATAAAAAGCTATGTGTGATGGATGACCCCTTGTAAATGGACTAATAGGGTTTTGTGTTGATGATATGTGAGTGGCCTAGCCTTGTTGACAGATAAAAGGCCTTGATAATGAGATGTGTGAGCCGTTTGAAGCTGTTTTTTCTTTGGTTTGCGTGTGGGATAAGAGAGAGATGTGGTGAGACGTGTATGATATCGTCTCTGGTGCCCCCATTTTGTTGTTATATTCAAAGTTTGTGAGGCCCTGTGTTTGTTTCCTTGTTTTCGCCTCACATCTTTTTGGCGCCCCCACTGAGGATAGCTCTGGTATTACCTTCAGTTTACAAGGGTTATGCCCTAGGAGTTGAGGGTTTCAGGGAAGGTGTTTTTCCTGGGATTTGAGGTGAAGTTTGGGGGTTAAAATGATGTCTTATCCAGAATTTTATGGTAGTCCTAATGAAGATGTGGCAGATTTCTTTGAAAGAATGGAGGTTGCGTGCATAAGAAACCACATCAATGAGTCGGTACAGGTGTTGCGGCTATACTGAGCATCTGCTTGAAAGGAGATGCAAGGACCTGGTACAGAGCTTATGAGGAGTCATTGAGGGTTGCTGTTCCACATATTGATATGACTGAGAATGGATTAAAGATAGCACTTAGCAACAGGTTCAAGAAGGTAGAAGACCCCGACAAGGTTTGGCATGCGGTGCAAGCTCTGATACAGGGTGAGTTTGAATCAATTGATGATTATGTGAAGAAATTCTCTTTACTGTGGGAGACTTTATGTAGGGCTTTAGGGGAAGACCAGGTACCTCCTGACATGATGAAGAAAAACAAGTTTGTAGCCGGGCTTAAGAGGAGTATTCGCTAGAAGGTGGAATTAAAGAAGCCCAGGTCTTATGAGGATGTGGTGGAAATTGCCAAATCAAAGGATTGGAAGTTGCAACGGATGAATCAGCTGGGGATGATTCCAGTTGTAGCACAACCGGAGATTTGTAGAGTGGAGGCTACACCTATGAATGCAGTGATTGAGAGGATGAAGCCCACTGAAGCCCAGGCTATGCAGGTGGTACCACAAGCTAGTCAAGGAGTACCTATGAATGCAGTGATGATTGAGAGGATGAAGCCCACTGAAGCCCAGGCTATGCAGGTGGTACCACAAGCTAGTCAAGGAGTACCTATGGTTCCTGTAGGTTCTAATGAGGGATTGCGACAGGATATGAAACAGATGGTCGATCTTATGAAGAATTTGAGCTTAAGTTTAATGGGAAGTGCAGGTGGTGGACGTTGTAGAGGTAGAGGCAATAATCATGAAGGGGGAGATGGACAAGCAGGGTATGGACGTGGTCACGGTAGGGGCCGTCGTTTCATCCCTACATGCTGGAATTGTGCTGAGCTGGGTCATCTAAGTACAGATTGTGAGATAAGCCTCAGCGAATGGGTGGTGATATGTACCCACTACCTTCGCAGTTACCTGACAGGTCAAATGACTATGGTATTGATATCAGGGATCAAGCAGGCCCCAGTGGAATCTCAGTTGAGGAGAAGGGGAAAGCAAAGGTCGTGAATGTTGTCACTCTGGAGAATGTTCAGGTAAGAGAAGAAGGGGATGTGATGCCCATTGGCAAGCGCACAACGGATGAAAGAGAAGGAAAGGGAGTAGCTGGACTCAGCCGTAAGAAGGGGAAGCAGCAGGAAGGAGAAGATGTGAAAGCCAAAAGGAAACGGAAGCCTCGTAGAAGGTTCCAGGTGTCAGACTTTACACTAGGGGATGGGCAAACCAGCTATGACTTGAAATCTGATATGGTGAATAGGAAGGCCAACATCACCTTTGGGCAATTGGTGGAGATGGTGCCAAAATTGAGAAGGCAATGGAAGGGACTTGTGAATCCAATGGAAAAGGAGTCAGAGAAGAGGTCAGTCAAAGTACTATCTTTAGAAGAGTTTCCAGATATTTGCCCTATTGTGGAGGTGTGGAGTAAAGGTAGGAACCTTGGTCAAGCCTATATAGATGGAGGAGCTCAAATCTGTGTGATTACCCAATCATGTGTGGAGCAGTCAGGCTTGAGGGTGTCTGGGGTTTCTGGTTTTCGAATCAGGATGGCTAATCATCAAAAGGTAAAATGTCTTGGTATGGTAAAGGAATTGGAAATTGAAGCTTTTAATGTCAAAGCTACTGTAGATTTTCATGTGATGCCTGCGAGTCTTGGTGCTTTTCCAATTATTCTTGGATGACCCTGGTTGCGAGTGGTGGGTGCAGTACAAGACTGGAGGTATGGGACCATTTCTTTGCATAATAAGCGGGGTAATAAAAAATCTTTTGAGATGCATAGTAGGAGATCGTTGAATGATGTGTGGGAGAGGCCACAGGATTTGAGTGAAGAGGAAACTACCACCAGTACTTCTGAATCGGAGATGGATTCATCGACTACTGCTTCTAGTGAAGAAGAGGTAGATGTGGCTTTCCTAGTATCAGAGCAACAAGGTAATGAAGATAAAGAAGTGCATGAAGTGGGTACTGAGGGAGAAGACACTTTGGGGTCATATGAAGTGATCGAGGAATTACTGCAGCCAAAGATAGAAGTGAAGAAGAAGCAGGAGCAATGATTAGATGTACATCATCTACACGTTTAACATACAAAGTGCTTTCTATTGGACTAGTCTGAAAACCATTTGATTGAAGGAATGCTGAGTCCGGATCTCTCGAGTGGAGAAAAGGTCAGGTATGTTAATATGCTGTCTCATTTTCCAAAATTGTTCATCATCACCTCTTATAAGGAGATTCGAGGATTTAAAGGGCCAGATTTGAGGATTGAATTGAAAGAAGGTGTAAGAACAGTTAGGCAGAAGCTTCGCAGGATGGTGTGCGCTTTTGTCGCACAGGTCGTAGCTGGGGACTTGCCGGACACCGTATGCGAGCCACGAATGGCCAAGGCGGATTCCCGCGTCGCAGCCGTGAAGGAGGAGCCGCCGTCTCGCCGCTCTACCGCCTCTCCACCGCCGTGCCGCTACAGTGCTCGATCGCTCTCTCACTCTCTCTCTCTCTCTCTCTCTCACGCAGGAGAAGGAAACCAAAGAGATAAGGCAAGAGCACTCTTGTATTCACAACACATGAGAATGAGGATTTTAGGGTTACATTTGACTCTTATAGGTGACTTGGCCGTTCACACTTGGGCGCCCATACATGGCCAGCCGACCCTAACCCTTATCCTACTGATATCCAAGGTGCGCCTCTCATCGGCGATCACCCAACCCCTTTATCCTTAACATATGGTGCCGACAAGCCCGGCCCATGACTCAGAATATTTAAATTAATGACGTAAAACATAGTACGTCTCAATGTCCGCCATGGGTTAACATGCCCCTCTTCCTGATGTAGATTCATTCCTCGGAAGCTATGGTATGGTAAGCTCGAGAGGGTTGTTGTGGTAGACCGTCTGCAAAACAGGGAAGTAGAGTGAAGGTATGCTAGAATTCAAAAGATATAAAGTGTATAAATTCAAGCATGTTAGACCACAATGGATGTTGCTATGAGAACTTAGTTTAAGGGTCACATGAATGAGCTAGTGTAGCAAATTAACAGGAGTTTAGAATTATTGAAAGTAAATCAAGAGTAAGCAAGGTGTCAAAGGTTAATCAAGGTTTATAACTGGCCCAAGTCAAGGAAAATAACCAAGCTTAATAAATAAACAGATGACCACACTGTGTCTACTCTAAGAACAAGTTAATACCACAAGCCTAGGGACACAAGAAACATCAGAGTTACAGGAGCTTTTTCCTTTTTTCTTTTTTTTAAATGCACGTGACAATTTTTACACACAATGGCGACCTTCCTAAGGCAAAACTAACATCAATCCTGGTACCATGTTTAACACAAGGCATTATCCAGGAATCTATTAGCTCCCTTTAGGCAAGGCTACCCCCTACCAACCAAGGCATCGGTCTGGAGTAGAATACTCCTCGCCTACCAAGTATCAATAAGGCGATAGGCCAACATTAAAGCACATCATAGACTTGTATTGCCATTTATTGTAGGCTTGTTTTTTTTTAATTTTTTTATAAAGTTTCTTTTGATCTTCGCTCCTGAACTAAAATGTGTTCTTACATCCTTTCGACAAGGGGTAAAAGCTATGTCCTAGAGGTCAACACACACACAGCCAGGTGTTCAAACATTAAGATGGTTTGACCTTAGACCTAAGACAATCGTATTCCAAGGTTAACTAAAGATGTCATGCTGCCTAGGAATATTTTCAATAAAGTTAAGCTCATTAATGATTTACACTAGCATGCAAGCAACTTCAAAAACTAAGTAGTACATTGACAATTTCCATGTGGTCATGCCTTATAGTTTATGAAATTAATTGAACAGTAAAAACGAAAGAGAGTGGGTATGGAAGAATTACACCTGTTATTGGAGATCTCCTTGATTTGACGAGACAGCTTGCAATTTGATGTAGATATATTTTGATGAACGTTGCGGCAGTCTCAGGACTTGAAAGCGAACCCACCTCAAACCTTTTAACCTGTACAATCAACTAACAAGCACTATACCTCGAGAGGCACATCAGTGTGGAAAATTTCAAGACTCGTTTAAGGAATCTAAACTAGAAAAAACTTGAAAACACTAACCTACCTACCAGTCACCACACTACTACTGAGGATACGGTAAGAGGATGTTGTAGAGTCCTGGCTCTAGCCCTAAGGCTAAGCCTCTATCCGCATCATCCAAACAAATAAAGTCAACCTCAGTAGTGCCATGAGTTTCATCCGTCCATTCATCATTGTCAGATATTTCCTTTTCATTTTCCCATCCACATAAACTCATCAAAAATGTAACCATGCGAGGATAGTCATCTTGTGGAAAAGGAAAGCATTGGGCTATCGGGGATATGTCCTCTACGGAGTAGGGGTCAGTCATGGTCAATAGGCGAATTAGCCATTCTAATTCCTCAACATTTTCTTCTCTGGCTAGTACATCTATATGATCCCATTCAGTTTCAATTACAGGATAGCACATGTGGAATATCTGAGAAAGGTATAGATGATACCTCTCACCAAAGGTAGGAGTGGATGAAGTGTATGATGATCGTGCATCTGCCATATCTGCAAACACAGATATAGCATCAGTAGGTTTGTGAGACAGGTCAATCTAGTTCTTGATTGTATACGGATATTTATCCTCTTTTTGTGCTCTTGCTCTTTTTACTATTTTTTGTTTTTCTTTTCTTTGTTTTGTTTTGTTTTTTTTTTTAATAATGTATGAAGCTATATATATACATCCCCTTGAATTTGGCAATTACATGGTCAGGGGAGAAGGTTAAGGAGGAAGCATTAGAATGTCAAGCGTGAGTACATGCTCCCCCTTTCCTTGGGTAGATCATATTATTTGCAATGATGTTGCAGCCTCTTGGAACCAATTTGTCCAGCGGGTCATAGGTTGTGATGTGGGCAGATAGCTTTTTATGACCCTTGTGGCCACATCCAATTGTAGAGATGGTAGTGTACGCTCCCATTGACGAATGGAGGAAATGGTTTCCGACGATACTATTACAAGGGGAGACGTAGACTCATCAGTTTTTTGTTGGGTGTTGATAAGAGTAGGTGTAGAGCATGTAGAAACTTCTATATGAGTGTGTGCCTGGCATGAGGAGCTAGAAGCTTCATGTGGCTCCCCCCTTCCTGAGCTAGGTGGTAATGATCGATATCGTTTGGGAATCCAAACTAACTCTGGAAGAAGTGGTGCGGAGCACTCTATTACCTTTCCCTTACCACGATCTTGAATTGTCGTTGGGGTGGCAACAATTGGTTTGCAAGGTTTCACAGGTGATGTAGAGGGATTTAGCTTATGTTTAGGGACCCAAATCCTGTCATTCCCCTCGTAGTACCCTTGGGCTACTAATAATTTTTTAGGGATCCATCGCGATGTTACATTGCCCTTTCTCGGGTGGTTAGCTGCTTTCCTTTTACGAGGCTTCTTGGTGGCTAAACGAGATTGAGCTGGGGAAGTAGCTGTTAACGAAGCTTTGGGGACCCATTTGTATGTACTCTTTGGCATAGTAAGCGAAGCTTTAGGGACCACCTTGCCTGTTTCCACTCTTGGCATTGAAGCGTTAGAGGGGTGGCCAACAATCAAAGATGGTTTTGCCATTGGACTTTGTGATTTTTCGTTATCCAGCATTTTGTCCAGAGTTGATGGCTTAGGAGCGGGATTTTGAGCGGTCAGACCTAGTGTTGGTTCTTGCGTTGTGACTCGTCTAGTTGCCCAATCGATATTGCACTTGGTGGCCATCATCCATTTGCGCCCTAAGATTACAGTCCCTTCCATGGTACCAGCAGGCATAACCAAAAAGCTTTGAATTATGGTTTCCTTGTCATAGGAAACCGGAGTGTGCAGAATTCCTGAGACAGGGGTTTTCTTCTTGTTGATTCCTTGAACTTGGATAGAACTCTTGGATAAAGGTGGTTTTCCCAGTTGACACCACACGCCATATGATAGCAAATTGTGTTGAGCTCCTGTATCCAATAATGCATTATACAGCACCTCCCCGTAAGGACTCTGTAACTCAATTGGGTATCTTAGAGGTGGGTCAGATTCCAGTGCATCCTCTTCTGCTTCCTCGAAAAATACTTGCGTAGTTCCCAAGTTGGCTTCTCGTTGTCTCCTAGCACGCTGTTGACGTTCTTTGGCTTCGACTCTTGCTTGTATCTTTTTAAGCTCAGCCTGTTCTTTAGCTGCCTTCTTTTGATGGATTGCGTGTAACTCCTCCTGGCTCAGGGGGTCATAGTATCTTTTGAATTTACTCCCATTAAGGAATCCAATGGTTTCAACTCCGTCGAGAGTCTCCACTCTGATGGTACCTTGCGGTGTAATTTCACATACTCTATACGGTCCCTTACCAGCATATTTGAGCTTCTTCTTTTCGTTTCGCACTCCATACATCAAGACTTTATTCCCAACCTTGATGTCCTTGTCCTTTAGATGGCGATCAAACCATTTTTTCCTTCTATCCTTCTCTACAAGGGCATTGTATACAGCCAATTGTCTTTCTTCGTTTAGCCGCTCAAGGATATATAGACGCTCTACTAAGGGATTACCATCCCAACCCTCTTGAGTAGCAACACGAAGACTAGGAATGACAAATTCCCATGGCATGACTGCTTCTTGGCCATATACCATTTTGAATGGTGTGCAATTAATAGCCACTTTGTACGCAGTACGATAGGCCCATAAAGCTGTCGTGAGCTTTAGATCCCAATCCGTGCGATGAGCTTCAACTGTCTTTGTCAAAACAGAGATTAATGTCTTGTTTGTACTCTCGGCTTGGCCATTCGCTTGCGGATAATAAGGAGTAGATTTATGATGGGATATCATGAAATTTGTTGTGAACTCCTTAATCACTTCATTTATAAAATGCGTACCATTGTCGCTCACAAGTTCAAAAGGACAACCGAAGCGTGTGATTATATTTTCAAAGAGGAACTTGGCTGTTGTCCTCGCATCTGCCTTACGTATCGCTTTCGCTTCAGCCCATTTGGTCATATAGTCAGTGGCCACAATAATATAGCGAGATTGTGTGTTTCGGGCCGTTGGGCTAATCGGACCTACAAAGTCTAAACCCCACTTTTCAAATGGTTGGTTTACTTTGATCGGATGTAGGGGCATCTGATCTTTCCTCTGGGGTTTCTTGTATCGTTGGCATTCATCGCAACCCTTCACAAAGAGTGATGCGTCTTGGAACATAGTGGGCCACCAATACCCTGATTGTAAGATCTTTCGCGCAGTTAAGTCTCCTGAGAAGTGACCACCGGCTACGCCCATATGTGCCTCTTGCAAAATGTATAGATACTCATCTTCTCGGGCACAACGCCTAAGAACGTCATCCTTTCCTCTTTTATAAAGAGTCCCGGCTATCAGGCAATAGGGTTCGCATTCTTTGATCAGCTTTCGAGCTAGATCTTTACGAAGCTCCTTGGGTGGAAAGCCATTAACCAAAAAGTTAACAATCTTCTCACTCCATTCAGGCATTGTCTCCACCATGAACAGGGAAGTGTCCGGTAAGTCATCATCAACCCCCGTAGGAGCCTCACCATTAGGTATGCGAGATAAATGATCAGCCATAACATGTTTTTTGCCAGGTCTCACAACAACACTGAAATCAAACTCAAGAAGAATCAATAGCCATCGTGTGATTCTTCCTGTGGAGCATGGTTTGTTTACCAGATATAACAATGCTTGATGATCCACATAGAAAACAAACTTGGTAGCAAGGAGGTAATAACGAAATTTCCTTACTGCATATATCATTGCCAACCCTTCTCGCTCCGTAGTGGTGTAGTTCATCTCAGCATCGTTCAACTGGCGACTGGCAAAGCTAATGGGGTAGTCTAGCTTGTGTTCTCCAGGTTGAGTTAACACACACCCAATAGCAAAGTTTGATGCATCAATATGCACATGGAAGAGTAAATCCCAGTTAGGCATTCTCAAGATTGGAGCACTCGCCAAGGCCTTCTTTAATAGCTCATAGGCACGATCACATTCTTCGGTCCAAATAAACTCGATGAGAAGCTTATACAATGGTCGAGCTATCTCGGCGAAGAATAGAATAAACCTTCGATAATAACCAACGTGGCCCATAAAGCGTTGGACTCCCTTGTAGTTGGTGGGTGGTGGTAATTCCAGAATGACCTTGATTTTACTCTCATCCGTGGAAATCCCATTTTTGGACACTATATGCCCTAAGATAACTCCGTGTTTAACCCAGAATTGGCATTTAAAAGGATTCAAGGAGATGCGATATAATCTACACCTTTCAAATATTTTTCGTAAACACATCAAGTGCTCGTCCCAAGAGGAATGAACACAAAGATCGTCTAAGAAGGCTTCACAGAAGTCCCTTAGATATTCCTTAAAGGCCGTGTTTATCAATCGTTGGAATGTTGCAGGTGCATTGGTCAAGCCAAAGGCCATGACGCGAAAGGCAAACACTCCAAACTCCGTGATAAATGCTGTTTTAGCTTGGTCCTCGACTGCAATTGTGATCTGATTGTAACCCGAGTACCCATCTAAAAAGCTATATGCCTCCTTGCCTGCCACTCGTTCAAGCACATGTTCAGAATATGGCAAGGGGTAATGACCCCTTCTGGTGGCTGCATTAACCTTTTTGAGATCAACGCACACTCTGAGTTTCCCATTCTTCTTTGGTACGATGACTATCGGAGAAACCCATTCTGAGTGCTCAATAGGGTATATGAATCCACATTTTACAAGCTTTTCAATTTCCTCTTGTACAATCTTTGCGCACTTAGGATTCATTGGGTAGGGACGTTGCTGGACTGGTTTAGCAGTGCTAATCATTGGAATCGTGTGTTGCACCACCGAGGGTGGAACACCCTTCATATCATGATATGTCCAAGCAAATATGTCCTTGAATTCTTTAAGAAGCTTCGTAAGTGCAGCTTCTTCCGCCTTGGTGAGGTCTTGAGCAATATAAACTGGTTTAGACTCCTCACCCGGATCTGCTAAGTCTATCTCCTTAACTACCGCAGGGCCATCGTAGACACCGCTACTCCCATTGGTAGGCGTTCGTTGGGCTTTTGTGTAGACCACTTTACGTTCCCCTGTGGTGAATGATTTGAAATGCTCGGGTGCGGGGTGTAAGTCTACTGGTTCTTGTTGTGCCTGGCTTTTTTCTTTCAATTCCACTTCCTTTTGTTGCTGAGACAACTCTTGGTTTTGCCGCCTTCTTGCAGTACGACTTAGTTTTGGCTTCTCTTCGATTTCTAATTGGGTGACGTCATGAGGTTGCGGAATACACCACATGACACTTTGGAGATATTGTCCCCAATTATTAGCTATCTTTCGATGAGCATCAATGGCTCCTACATAACTGAGCCATTCTGCAGTGGATCTTTCCTTGTTTATTGCAGTGCGTACATTAGCTCGATAGCGTTGGCGCTTATGTCTTGTTTTCTTCTTACCAAGTTTTTGATTTTTGTTTCTATCAGATTCAGATTCACTTGGTCGATCTTCACTTGTGTCCCCCTCACTTTCGGATGAACTGCAAGAGGTCACTGTCCTAGGCCTTGAGCACATTGCTTCCACATTTGGGTGAATATTTGATTCGTTTTTCCCATGAGGCTCAGGGTCAGTTTCTTCTTGAGATTCATACTCAGAGTTGCATTGGTCAAAGTCTTCACTACTTTCAGTGTCGGTGGAGTTTGCCACTTTCTTGCCATCAGGGGTCAAGTGCATAACACCTATCATGTTTATTGGCACTAACGGTGGCATATCTTGCCCCTCAGGTGTTACCCAACTTGTGCCTCTATTTCCCCATGTGTCTATGGTTGCCGCTAGGTGTACCCAATCCACGTTATCCGACTCAGTCATACCCGGTAGAACATCCATATAAGGAGAATCTTTTCCATCATCAGTCTCTTTTTTGCATGTATAGCAATACCTTAATGGGGCAGAGTGAACAGTGGTATCCGATCGATTATCAATGATAACCTTGCTTCCTAAGGGATGCGCACGACCATTCTCAAGATCAACTCGAATGACAGAGTCCTGGAATTGTAGATAGACATGGTTTTTCGACCAGTCATGCACCATTTGTGCTTCCCTCATGAAAGGACGTCCTAAGATCATTTGATATGACATAGGATGCTTGGAGAAATCCATTACAATGAAGGTATGTTTTACCTTGTATCCCAGGACCTTGATCTTAAGGTCCCTTAACATTCCAATAGGTTTAGCTATGGTTCCGTTTGCCATCTTAACCACTATGTTTGTGACTTCGAGGTGAGGCCTTCCCATAGATTCCCAACAGTTTTTAGTCACAATGCTCACTCCAGCACCACCATCAAGGATTCCCTTTAGAGTTAATCCCTTGGTAGTAATGGGGAGGGTGGCATTAGATTCGTCACCTTCAAAGTACTGTCCCAACTTGTTCACAGGTATTTCCACGACCGAATCTTCATCAAAGTTGGGTTGTAGATCCCAATGTTTCCCTTCATCTTGAAGCGTGTCGGGTCTATCCATATTTGCAAATTGTGGTAACCCCGCCTTTAGTTCTCCATTGAGAAATGCCCGAAGAGCTAAGAATAGCTCAGGATCTCCGTATAATTTGGATATGATCGTGGTTCTGATCTCAGAGGACATGAAATCCATTAGCTTAGACACATTTAACGGTACTTTTCGAGACATCGCCCCTTGACTAGGGATTGGTGAAGATGGAATCACTTCCTCCTCGATGGGGTCAGGCATTCCCTCACTAAACATTCGTTCAAGCAAAAAGGGTGTTTGCCCACTTCCTGATGTCCTATCCTCACTTTCTTCCCAAATGATACTAGGTATCGCTAACGGTTTATGGTTCCTGTGAGGTTGAACTTGCGTAGGAAACACTGTGTCTGGAATTTTGATTTTTCTCGGGTTTGGCTCCAGTTCTCTTTGTGTTTCTTCCACCAAACCCCTTAAGTGTTGCACTTTTTCAATCTCCTCAACTGGGTCTGGGTAAGTTCCAATCTTTTTCTTGAGGGTTTTTGGCCCACGTGGCTTGTCTTGGGGAGTCTCAGTTAGTTTGGGTGGTCGAGAGGGCATTAACTGACTTGGTTGTGGGGCTGAGGAAGTTTCCTTCTGTTTCCCCTTATTTATATACTCGCTTGATTCTCCTTCGTTGAGCTCCCGAGTGGGTTCCTCCCTTAAGGTAGTGGCTTTGGTCCCCATGGTTTCTATTGAATCAGAATCATCTTCAGGATCATTCATATACACGGGGTCGTCTCCTGTCCCTATGTTAGTCTTTGAACTAGGCTTGGAGCTCGTGGCATTAAGCGATCTCTTCCGCCGTGTTTTCTTTTTCTTTGCCTGAGCGATTGATGCAGTATCCCTCTCTTCAAGAATGTAGTTTTGATTTTGAAGCATTGACCGTGTAACTACATTCGCGGGTACAATGGGTGTGGATCCTCGTGCTTGGTTAGTGACCTCAACCAAATTCAATGGCGTAATCTTGGGTGCATTAGGATTATGTGGACATTGAGCGATCAAATGATCTATGCCACAGCGATTACATGTAAGTACCGGCATTCCCGATGTGCTCCCTTGATTTGGTTGCATTTGAGTAGCGATCTTCTGTAGCCTATTAGGGCACTCCGCTACACGATGTGGTCCACCACACTCGTAGCATTGAAGAGGTGGTCTCCTCGCCAAGGTATTAAGGTTTTGTCCTCTTGTGGCGAGAGCAGCCGCTTGATATACAGGCTTGACTTGGCCGAAATGATCCTCCATGTAGTACTGGGGAATCATTTTAAACGTATCAATCCCATATGGAGCAGTGGGGTCTATCTCCTCTTCATAATCCCCACACGCACTATGTGACTCACAACCCATCTGGTTTATTGGGGTAATCCTTGGGTGGATGTGGAGGTTGTGGTCCTAGCACTGGGGTGGTGGTAACGGCATAGACTGGACTACATTCGGATTCCTTGGAACTATGTGCTGTGACGGTTGCTCGATAGGTTGTGCAGGCATTAGCGCGGGTACTTGAGGTGTGTTTGACCAAGCTAGTGGTGCCTGGTTTGCCAACATTCGCTTAAGTGTTAGGCAATCTTTAGATTGATGGCCATACTTACCACATGCATTGCAATTCCCATTGAATTTGACTCTGAATGTGGGACATTCACTCGTGCTATGTGGTCCTAAGCACACCGAACACCATTGTTGCTCTCTCCTTGGGTACATATGGCTATTCTGAGGGGCTCGATTACCCCTGAAGTATTCTTGGAGAGCCTTAGTAAGGTCGGTCACAGACATTTCAGATATCTTGGGCTCCTTGGCAATAGGTTTTACCGTCATTGGCTCGTGCCCAGATACTTGCGAACTAACGGATTGTCTCCGAAGACACCTTTTTACCTGCAATCATCAAGTTGTCTTCTAACTGGATTGCATTGGCCGTGACTGCTTCCCACGTTGTAAGACCTCTAATGACTAGGCCATTGTAAATGTCCTCGTGGCGCAATCCTCGGATGAATCTATCGAGGAGTTGGTTGTTATTGAAGCGTTCATCGGGAGTGCAGCGAGAATTTAGATGCTTCAATCGACTTATAAAGTCTCTCACTGACTCCCCTTCCTCGCGTTCAGCTTTTTGGAGTTTAGATGCTACTCCCCAAAGCACACCCTCACGTATGTATTCTTTCAAGAACAATCTCTTGAGAGTGGGGTAGTGAGTGCGCTCTTCAACCCTTAGGGTTCGATACCAATCTCCGGCCTTCCCACTCAAGGTTAAGCCTAGGGCTTTACACTTATGCAGCTCATTGTGCTCTTCCAAGGAATCACACACGTGTTCAAAGACTTTAATGTGCTTCCTAACATCCTCGTTACCACTAAAGTTTTGAGTGAGCTTAGCCACTTGTACTGCCTTGCTTCTAGGTTCTCTCTCAGGCATGCCCCGCATGTTTTCCGCAATGGATCGTCCGATCGTCTGAGCAAATGCTGCGAGATCACCTAAGTGAGCAGGCATAGTTGGTGGAGGTACGTCTGGGATAGCCTGGCTGATAGGAGTTGGCATTGGTCTGAGTATGTTGGCAAATGACATAGGATATGATATGTGACTAGGCCTAGCTCCTATTGGATAAGGGTGGTGATAAGGCGGTCGTGGAGCATACGCCATTGGCATACTAAGAGGCGTAGGAGCTACATGAGCATGAGTTGAGATAGGTACATAGGGTCGATAGGCACGGGCACGCACTGTTGTAGGTACTGTTCCACTAGGTAGTGGTGTTGTACTAACTACAGTGGTAACAGGTGCGCTTTCTGTCATGCTCATCATTGGGGTAGGCATTGTGGATTCCTTAATGGAAAGTTGAGCCAAGGTTGGAAAACTAAAGTTACTGCTCGTGGGCTCAACCTGCATTGAGACTCCAGGCGAAACAACATACGAAGGGTCTATGGGGCTCACCGAGGGAGTCTCCAATTGTGATAAGGTTGGTTGTTTGGCCTTGCCCGTATCCAAAAACCTCATAGGGCCAGTGGAAACTAGGTCCACTCCCCTATTTTGCCTCTCAATTTGGATAATTCTATGAATCACCTCACATATCATGTGTTGTTGCTCCTCTAGATTAGTGGCGCTAGATGTAGATCGTAGGACTTCTAACCAACCTACATGGTATGTGTAACCTGTGTATAGGTCAGTTAGAGTCTCTGTGTCTAGATCATATTCCCAATTTTCATTGAGAAATATCCCATCTAGACTTGGTGTGCCAAATGGTTCTCTTGAAGTGGACGCAATGTCACTTCTTATGGATTGGCTTCTAGGGACCTCTACTTTAGGAAGAGCATCGGAATGTGGTAGCTCAGTAGGGCCCTCATTAAACGAAGTGGGTAGAATATCCACATGGACACTCTTTGGGAGGGTAGGGTCCACATAAGATGTGAATGGCGAATCTACTATCCCTCCTTCCTCATTTACTTCGCTTGTCGCATGCTCAGAGCGTGTAGCTCTACTAAAGGTCTCTATTAGACGACTAAACATGCTAGATCCAGGTTGTGGGACCCACACTGGCATGTTTTGGCTTGTCTCCTCAGGGTTCTTGGTAGGGTGTCCTTCCATGGCTTCTGAGTCGGAAGACGAGTCACTATCCACTATTCGTGGATCTTGGGTTGCACTCCCTTGGGTTCCAACCGAAGGCCAAGATGCCAACGTGGAGGGATGGTGTGAGCTTGCATAAACTGAAACGCTTTCTAGTGGCTCAGGCTCTAGCACCCGACCAGAACGTAGATGCATGTGACGTGGGTACCCTACGTGCGTTGGTAACTACCCTTGAAACTCACACAAGTGGTTTCTTAGGTGTTTCGCACCTCGTTTTTACTTGTTTTTAGATTGTTTTTAACTCGTTTTTGACCCCCTTACTTACGGTCGAACTTGGACTAGGGCGTGTGATAGCTCGAAACGAGCGTATCGTTTAAAGGGTCCTAGTGTGCTTTACAGCACCGTGTTCGCCTATCTAGAGCTCCTGTAGTCCTCAAAATAGTCCGTTTCCTTTGGGGGGAAGGGGCAAAAGCCTATTTGCTTGTGGAGGAAAGGGTGAGGGCTTTATCCCACATGCTCACTTTACTCCTTGGGGAGTGGGCTACATATAGGGCACGACTTCCCATAAGCTCTCACTTGAGAGAAAGCTATGGAGGCTCACTCTCCTATATATATATCAAAAGACCGAGACCGAGACCGGGGCCGGGGTCGTGGGTCAATTGGGGTTCTTTCTTTTCAAATTTTTTTTTCCAATTAGAAAATCTTTCCTCTCCACACGTTTGGTTCTTTCTTTCAAAATAAAATTTAATTTTTTATTTTTTGTTTTTTATTTTTTAGAATTTTTATTTTCTATTTTTTTGGATAAGTTTTCTAGGGTTTCTAGCCTTGGCCGCAGCGCAGTTCGTGCACACAGCACAGATCTGGGGATTCAGAAACCCCCTCACACGCAGAAAACCAGATAACCGATCGTGCGCCCACACGCGGAGCGGAAAAATAACAAAAGAAACAGAAATGCAGAAGACAAATTGCAGAAACAGAGATTGCAAAACACACAAACACCTCAACAACAAACACACAGTTGCTTTCCTACAGTGCAGATTAAACTTCACGCAGCAGCCGAGCTGCAACTGGAGCTTGGTGCAGGGCAACTCCCCGGCAGCGGCGCCAAAAATGTGCGCTTTTGCCGCACAGGTCGTAGCTGGGGACTTGCCGGACACCGTATGCGAGCCACGAATGGCTGCAAGCATACAACTAGGGAAGGAAGCTCAAAACAGAATGCAAAAAGGTGTGTCACTCACCGCTTAACTGCCGCCTTGAAGGATTCCCGCGTCGCAGCCGTGAAGGAGGAGCCGCCGTCTCGTCGCTCTACCGTCTCTCCGCTGCCGTGCCGCTACAGTGCTCGATCGCTCTCTCACTCTCTCTCTCTCTCTCTCTCTCTCTCTCTCACGCAGGAGAAGGAAACCAAAGAGATAAGGCAAGAGCACTCTTGTATTCACAACACATGAGAATGAGGATTTTAGGGTTACATTTGACTCTTATAGGTGACTTGGCCGTTCACACTTGGGCGCCCATACATGGCCAGCCGACCCTAACCCTTATCCTACTGATATCCAAGGTGCGCCTCTCATCGGCGATCACCCAACCCCTTTATCCTTAACATATGGTGCCGACAAGCCCGGCCCATGACTCAGAATATTTAAATTAATGACGTAAAACATAGTACGTCTCAATGTCCGCCATGGGTTAACAGATGGGACGAGAACAAATGCAGGCCCTGAGAGAGGAAGTTGATAAGTTGTTGAGTGCAGGTTTCATTACACAAGTGGACACAGCTGAGTGGGTAAGTCCTACAGTGGTGAGTCCAAAGAAGGATGGCAGGTGGCGTATATGTGTGGATTTCAAGCCTTTGAATGCTGCTACAAAAAAGGATTCTCACCCCCTACCTTTTTTGGATGAGATCTTGGATACTGTATAGGTGGATATGAAAGGTACAGTGTTTGTGATGGGTTTTCAGGTTATTTTCAGTTAAAGATTGCAGAAGAAGATTAGTGCAAGACGACTTTCATTACACCTTGGGTGTTTCTGCTACAAAGTTCTTCCTTTTGGATTGACGAATGGGCCAGCTTACTATTAGAAAAGGGCAAATTGGGTATTATCTCCTTTTTTAAACAAGTTTGTCAAGGATTTTATTGATGATTTTTGTATATACAGCTCCAAGCAAGAGCATTGTGATAGGCTAGCTACAGTTTTTCAGCGTTATGATGAGTGTGGTGGTCAATTAAATCCAAAAAAGTGTTTTTTTGGCTCAACTGAGGGTGAAGCTCTTGGGCCATGTTGTTTCAGAGAATGGTATTGATCCAGATCCTGATAAAGTCAAGTCTCTTCTTCTTCTTCCTACACCAATGAATACAAGGCAACTGACTACTTTTGTGCAAAAGGTGAAGTATATGGCTCGATTTATCTCTCTATCTTCACAGTTGTTATATCCTTTGCAGCAAGCAGCAAAGCATGATCCTTTACATTGGTCAGAGGAATGTGAGGTAGTTTTCCAAAAAGTGAAAGAGATGTTGGGTGCTATTCCTACAATGCAGGTGCCTAACTGGGAATAGGTATTTTATGTCAACCCTTCAGTAGGTGAAGATGCTATTGGAGCTATGTTGTTACAGAAAGGGAAAGAATCACATTATATGCAACCAGTCTACTGTGCTAGCAGAGTAAAACTTGCTAGAGAAAGGTTGTTATCAGAGGTGGAACTTGTTATGGTTAGTGTGATGTATGCATGTAGGCGGTTTCGCCATTACTTGTTGCCTCGCCCCTTTGTGTTTTTGACGAGCTACACTTTTTTGCCTCAGTTGATAAATGGCACAAATTTATCTAAGGCTATGATGAAGTAGGTGATTGAGTTACAGGAGTTTACTTTCTCATTCTTGGTGGAAGAGAGTACTAGGGCTACCTTAGCTGATCTATTGACATATAAGGAGAATCCTCTTCTTATAAAGGAGGAGACCATCAAGAAGCCAGTTGAGGATGCGGCTGAGTTGGTTAATGCACACTTATTATATTTTGATGGTTCTTACAGGAAAAGCCATGATGCAGCCTCAGGAGGTTTGGTGCTTTATGATCCACAGGGTTGCCTTGTTTTTAAGAAGGGTGTTAAGGTGGATGCACATAGCAACAATGAAGCGGAGTATCTGACTTTGGAAGTTGGATTGCAAATATGTTTGAAGCATGGTATACACAGGATTCGCATTCGAGGAGATGCATTGCTTGTGGTAAAACAGGCGTTGGGAGTTTGGAAGTCAAAGAATATGTCACTCAAAGAGGTGTTTCAAGATTAAAGGTTTGTTGAAGGAATTTGAAGCTTGGAGTCTTAAGCATGTGGATCGAGGCCATAATGAGGAGGTCATGAAGCAGCCCAGGGAATGATTGGTGAAGTTTTTGTTCTTAAAGCTCATGCATCATTTTATTGTGGCAGGGAGAAATTACAGGATGTTGAGGAGTTTTTGTTAACAGGGATGATTCCTAGTGGTATTGAAAAATCAAAAAAATATGGTTTCATCAGGAAAGCTGCAAGGTATGTGATGGTTGGTGATGCTTTGTATTTGAAGGGAATTGACTTGATAATGCGACGGGTACCTTGGAAGGAAGAAATCTACAAAATTCTTAAGGAAAACCATGAAGGAGCATGCGGTGGACATTTTGCCTCGACAAAGATTACTTTGCATAAAGTGTTGCAAGAAGGTTATGTATGGCCAAGTGTACATAAGGATGTTAATCACTAGTGCAGGTCATGCAAACAATGCCAAGCTCATAGCCTGAAATGAGGAAGACAATTCTTGCTTATGATGTTTTTGAAAAATGGGGAATTGATGCTATGGGACCGTTGCCTATTACTAGCCGAGGGAAGTGCTACATCTTGACTGCAGTTGATTACCTTTCTAGATGGGCGGAAGCAAAGGCAGTGAAACAGATTACTGCTAAGGAGGTGGCAAAGTTTGTATATCAGGATATTTGTTGTAAGTTTGGTGTGCTATTGGAATTGCTTTCTGATCAAGGTCCAGGTTTCAGAGCAGAGCTTATGGACTATTTGTGTACAAAGATGAAGATCAGTCGCAGTTTTACCACACCTTACTATCCACAGTGTAATGGCTTGAATGAGCGTTTCAATGGTGAATTGATCAAGATTTTATCTAAGGTGACAGAGCGACAAGCCAAGAATTGGGATCTAGAGTTGCCTACTGCCTTGTGGGCATACAGGACAGCAATTAAGACTGGTACTGGTTTCACTCCATTTCATCTTGTTTATGGGAAAGAAGCCTTATTGCCTATTGAGGTGGAGATACCAGCTGCTAAAATGTTGGAAAAGCTTTTGGAAGAGCCTAAAGATGCCCTTAAAGAGCGGCTGTTATATTTACAAGAAGCACAGCTAAACAGGGATAATGCTTTGAAGCATTATGAAGATATGCAGGCAAGGACATTGGAGAAGATCAACAAGAAGATTAAAAGCAAAGGAATTATGAAGGATGACTTGGTATTACGTTTATATAGCAGGTTGGATAATTCCTTTCATAAGAAGTTTCAAATTAAGTGGGAGGGACCTTTCTTGGTGATGCAAGGATTTGCAAATGGTACCTATAAATTGGCAGATTTAGATGGGACTTTACATGCTTCTAGGAGGGTAAATGGATATAGGCTGAAGAAGTATTATGCACGTTTGATGGTGATTGTACAGGATGCAGTATTTGAAGATGAGATTTTAGATGAAGGGCAGTTTTTGGATATGGATTTAGGTCTTGAAATGCTTTTTTATTGCTGATCATGAATGATTCAGCAGGCTGGGGGTTGGGCAAAGTATGTCAGGCAAAATTTTGTAAAGGTGTTTTGAGTCCATGTACATATGGGATGCATGGTATGCAATAAAACTTTGCCCTGAATGCCCTGGCAAATGTACAGACTGAATGGCTTTGGAGTGAGTTAGTGCATGCATTTTTCTTTGGAGCAGCTGTTTGAGACTTGAAGTTTTTATTATATGAGCTTTTTATTTGTCAAGAGGGTGTTTTGGATGTGTGCAAATAAGAGGTGGAAGAGCATGAGGGTGTCAATGATAGGGTTTTGATGAGCCTCTGGTGGAAATAGATGTACATATGCTGGTTTACGTGGAGAGAGAGCCCAATCTGGACTGTAAATGTTGAAATCTACAAGGGACGCCAGCTAAATATAATTTGCTCTTTGTGCTTGAGTCTGGATGTACTGTGCAGATTTGGAATGGCCGTATGTCTCCACATCGCTGGGGTTTGGGCATGATAGCCATGGTGATGAGACGTGGTATTTGTGTGGATTCCGGGGTTTAAAAAGATCTTGATGAAGGCCTTGATAGGCATTGAAGTATGGCATGGGAACCACCTTCAAAAAGTATATATGCATATATATATATAATAAAAAACACCACCAAGTGGCGAGCAACAAAGGAACCAGCTGGCGTTTCCTTTGGCTGCCACCTTGTCTCGCCAGCACGACCTTCAAGAAGGTTGGCGAAAGGAGCCGGAGGGCGGTTGCCACTTGGATAGAGGATTCTTGGAAAAAAAAGAGCTAACGAGGAGGTTTTTTGTGGAGTGCAAGGCTGATCAGGAGAAGGAAAAAACTGACAGTGAGCCGACGGGGAAAGATAGAGAGACACGCCTTTTGAATGCACGGAGCCGCCTTTGGAGCCAGGGACGCAGACGAGAGAGGGAGGCCGCCTTGTAGGTGTGCTATGCGTGGCTGGTGATTCGGTAGGCCAGAGGGAGCTGCGTGGGTGGTGCGAAGAGCTGCAGGGTTGGATGCGCAGAGAAGGCTGGCTACAGGCGCCAACCATGAGGCCTCTGTGTGATCGTGAGAGAGCCAACGCTGTGAGGGGACGTCAGTGGTTGGCTGGTGATACTGCAGAGGCTGAGGCGTTCGAGAGAAACAGCCGCCTTATAGCTCTGAGTGGTGCTGCTGATAGACGGCTGGTTTTGTGAAGAGGATGCGCAAGGCACAGCTACTGGGTCAAAGGCAACAAGGCTAGCGACAACGTGAAGGTGGGCGACTGGAGACGCCGACATGGAAGCCTTGGTGGTCGTGTGACTGGAGCAGCGGGACGACAAGCTGGTGACAGAAGGCATACAGGGCGAGTGGCTGGCGCGCAGAGCAGCTTGCAAGGAACTATGAAGGTGCGCAGCTGACTGGCGCAAGGTGAGGCCACATGGTCGGGTTTTTTTCTCTGGTGTGCGCAGGGTGGCTGGTAGGCCACCGTTGAAGCCTAAGGGAAAGCAGGGTGGTAGACATACAAAGAGGAGTCGCCCTCTGGCAGAGACACAGAAGGGAGAGTGCAGAGCAGATAGAAAAGGCGGGTTCTTCAGGAAGAGTGAAGGGGGCTGGCAGGTAGTACAACTGCAGAGAAAGGGGTGTGGTAGCCGCTTGTTTCGAGGCCTCTGGTGTGTGACCAAGAATAAGCTTTGGGCAGCAGTGTGTGTGAGTTGTTTGCTGTGCAAGGAAGAGTGGGTTGAAGCTTGTAAATTGATAAAAAGCTATGTGTGATGGATGACCCCTTGTAAATGGACTAATAGGGTTTTGTGTTGATGATATGTGAGTGGCCTAGCCTTGTTGACAGATAAAAGGCCTTGATAATGAGATGTGTGAGCCGTTTGAAGCTATTTTTTCTTTGGTTTGCGTGTGGGATAAGAGAGAGATGTGGTGAGACGTGTATGATATCGTCTCTGGTGCCCCCATTTTGTTGTTATATTCAAAGTTTGTGAGCCGAAAGGCTATAGAGGCCCTGTGTTTGTTTCCTTGTTTCCGCCTCACATTAGGTATACCTTCCTCTAGACTCATGTCCTTGCTCACGTTTGTAGGCTCACGTGTCTAGACTTATAGTTCATATATCTAGACTCACATCTCATGTGTCAAGGCCCACGTCTCTCACGTGAGCCATGACACATGTTTATAGGGTGACATCTCATGTGTCTAGGCTTATCGCTAACATGTCTAGGCTTATCGCTCACATGTCTAGGCTCACAGGCTCACATGTCTAGGGTTACATCTATTTATGTGAGACTATGGGCTCACATCCCTGTCTCTTGTGATTTGGTTTAGCCTGTTTTTGGTGTTTTGGAGTTTTTTATACTGGATGGGGGGGTAATGGTCCTAGTCCTAGTTAATGGATACAAGTAATTAAGATTTTTTAAATTATATTTTGCTAGATTTAAGAGGACTCTTCTAGATTAATTCCTTAGAGAACTCATGCCTAAATCGTGCTGCTTTATTTTAATTTAATACCTTAAAAGGAGGCTCTTCGGTTGTATGCACAAAGACCTTATACCTAAAATCTAATGCTACCTAACATTAATAAGGATTATTTAGAGATCATACAAAATAGCCAAAATTTGTAAGTCCAAACCTCATATTAGCAAAAGCTCAATTCTAAAATGGTGATCTCAATGACATTGTTAATCCATTTGTTATAGGTGCATAAATGGATTTCCTAAGGTTTACAATCAATAGCCAATAAAGGACAATATTATGGTGGGATGGACAAGGCCAAAGGTGACCCAGTGTATCTACCTATTTCTCCCTCTTCTATTTGTCACCTTGAAATGCTAGAACCAAGCTTTTGCACTACAAGGGAATGATATAGTGTACTAGTGATATGTACTATAGCGATCCACCAACATTTTGATGATTATTGGTAATTTTGATGATTACTGGTAATTTTGCTGGTATAAACAATGCTCATACTAGCATTTAAAAAAAATGGGTTCTTGGGCCGCATCCCCCCCTTTTGTTCCTTTGTGTTTTGCTATAGCCAAAACTTCCTCCCTCTCCACCCCAAGCTCCACTCTCTCTCTCTCTCTCTCTCTCTCTCTCTCTCTCTCTCTCTCTCTCTCTTCCATCTCCCCCTTTGTTCCTCCCTCATGCTTCTTTCTCTACCTTTCCTTGTCATACAATCATCTTTAGCCCACACCTCTCAAGATTAAAGTTTTCATTCATTAATAGTTTTCTTAATGAAGATAAGTGTATTCATGTATGTAGGATTAAAAATTAGGGTTTTCAATTAAAAGGGTGGAAGGAACTAACCTCTTTTTTTGCTTTGTTTCTTGGTTTTGTAAATATCTCCTTCTCTCGTCGCGCTGATGAAGGTAAGTTATAACTATGTGCTTAATCAATTTGTGGTTTCTTATTTGATGTCATTTTTCATAAGTAAGTAGGATTAGATAAAGGGCTTTATGTATGTGGTAGACTAAGCTAACATTTTTTTTTTGTTTATTCTTTATGTAGGATTAGATATAGGGCTTTATGTATGTGGTAGACTATGCTAACATTTATTTTGTTTATTCTTTTTTCTTCTTTTGTAGACTAAGCTAACATTTTTTTTGTTTATTCTTTTTTCTTCTTTTGTAGCTATTTTTCTCTCTCTTTCATAAAGTTAACTCCACTAATCTTGTGCTTAATCTATTTAATGATTAGTTTTTAATATTCAAAGTGCATGCATATGCCCATTAATTTTCTTTTCATTCCCATTCACTTGTTTAGGTTAATACCCATGACCATGTCCATGTACCTATGACCATTAACATGTGCATTTCCTTCATTTGCTCATGCATTATAATCAAAATGTATTCACTCATGCATTATAATCAAAATGTATTTGCTTACACATGGGCTATGTATAGCCTATACATAGCCTATGCATATGCATGGCTATGCATCAAGTAGTATGGTATGTAAGCCTACGTATAGGCATGTCTATACATAATCCTACACCATGCATAGCCTACATAGGCAGGTGTATGCATAGCCTACACATAGGGAGGTGTATGCATAGCCTACATATAGGCATGTGTACGCAGAGCCTATCCATAGGTATGGCTATGTATACACATAGGCATATGTATGCATAGATTATGCATAGGGGTGGCTATGCATAAGCCATGGCCATGCATGTGTATAGGCTACGCATAGGTATAGCTATGCATAGCTATGGCTATGCATAAGCCATGGCCTTACATAGGTCCCATGCTATGGAATTTGCAATGCTGTAGTGTGGCCTATACATGGCTATAGATTATGCATAGCCATTTATAGGCCATAGCAAGGCCTATGCATGGCTATGGATTATGCATAGTCATGTATATACATTGCCATGTCTATGTGTAGGCTTATCCATAGCCATGTCTATGCGTATGCATACCTTATGAAACTATGCATAGGCATAGCTACGCATAGACATTGGTGCATACCATGCTTGGCTAATTGGACGCAAAGTATCCATGCCATGCTTAGACGCTATACACATAGCATCCTTGCCATGCTTAGATGCTATGCCTAGGCTTGCCATATGCATATGCCTAAGCATACGCAAGCATATGACTTTCCATATGCACCTAGGCTTGCCATATGCATATGCCTAAGAATATGCAAGCATATGCATATTCTTGTCATAGGCTTTCCCCATATACATATGCCAAGGTTTGCCATATGCTTGTCTAAGCATATTCTTGCAAGCGCTTGCAAGCAAGCCTATGCAAGCATAATCTTTCAAATGACTTGCATTTGCTTGTCATATGCTTGTCATGTAAGAATATGCAAGCCATATGGGAAAGCCTAGCCAAGCAAATGGAGAGTCTAGGCTTGCCATATGCATATCCTTATTTAGGCTTGACACATGATTGCCTAAGCATATACAAGCATATGATTGCAATAAAGGCTTGCATATGCCTTGCCTAGCCTTGCATATGGCTTGCATATGGCTTGCATATGCTTGCATAGGCTTACATATGGCTTCTTATATATTCTAATAAGGGTCACAGAGGTGCATGAAGATTTAGCTAGTGATAAGTAGTAAAACTAGGCAATGCTTTTTAGACCTCCTTATTTTGTAGGGATCATAGAGGTACATGAAGATTTTGCTAGTGAGATAAGTGGTGGTACAACTAAGCAATGCTTTCTAGACCTCCTTGTTTGAGTTTAATTCTTCAATTTACAATCTTGGTACCTTTAATAAGGAGGGTATGGGAAGCATTTCTTAACTATACCACCAAAATAGGATAAATACACATTTACATATGGCATGCAAGAACTCATCGAGTGTGTAAGTTACCTTTGATCTAGTTTTTGCTATGCTATCATGCATTTTTTAATTTTCTACTTAGTCTAAAAATTAACTCTTTTTTTATGGGTTTAAGCCTAGGATAAGAGTCGTGGTTGAAGAAGAAGACTACTTAAGCCACTGTAATCCTTGACAATTGTGAGCTCTTGCAAGGTATGTTGCACCCTCTCTTTTGCTATTTTGCTATCAATTTTTTATCCTTGTCAAGGCCACGTGGCCCATGCGTTATGTCCCATGTGTGAGAGTTGGGTAGGAACGCATCACATGGCTATGCTTGCCTATGCTTGCAAGGTATGTTGCACCGTCTCTTTGCTATTTTTCTATTTTGCTATTATTAGTTTTTCCTTTTCAAGGCCATGTGGCCCATGCGTTATGTCCCACATGTGAATTATCCCATGTGTGGGAGTTGGGTAGGAATGCATCACTTGCCTATCCTTGCCATAAGCTTGCATAGGCTTGCCCATGCTCTCCATAGGCTTGCATGCTTACCTCCTCTCCTAGATGAAACTATCCATTTAGGCTAGGTAGCAAGGTAAAATGCTTGACACATCTCATTGTACAATGTAGGAAAGTATTTATGCTCTTGACATGTATATGGGCATTAAGAGAGCAAGATTGTGTGACTCAACCTTGCTCTCCAAAATAGTGAGCACTTTCGCATGCCCGCCTTACGTAATATGTAAGGTAAGAAAGTTACATAGATAAAAATTATAGTGCAATGGTGTACTCTATCATGATCTATATAGAGTATGAAAATTTCTCCATACTTTTCTTTTGTTCGCTTGTTCATGTGAAGTATAGTTTGAAGCTATGTTTATCTTGAATTACACATAACTTCTAATCTGTAGCTCAGAACAACATGTTGTAAAAAGAAAAAGTGGAGCATTTCTCATGATCTATTGATTTTTTAATTTTTGTTTACTTTTTGTTGGCAATCACAATGCTTCTACCAACGATCCTACCAACGCTCGGCACTTTTCAGAACGCGTTATTAGGACCTTTGGTTGGCTTTCATCTCCTTTTAATGTTGTAAGATGACAATTCTAGAACAAATACAATGGCCTTACCATGTGCTATGGACTGCATGTACATACTTGCTTAAGACTAGTAATATAGAGGTCGAACCATTTTTAAACGGTTTGGTCATCCTCGTGTGAAAACTCGTTAGTTGAATATAAGTCATTTTTTACAATAAGCAATACACAATCATTCCCTTACAATAGAATACTTGTGAGCTCCCCTCTTCCCTCTTCCTTCTTCTTGCTTGCATGTATGCTATACACATTCATTCCCTTGTAATAGAATACTTGTGAGCTCCCCTCTTCCCTCTTTCACCTTCTTTTCCATAATGTATGCTATCAATTGAATCTTACATGTTTGATGGATGCTTCCTAGATATGTCTTCTTGTATTAGCTTCCCTTTGATTCCCCCACATTTTGTGAGAGAGAACTATCATGAAAGACCATCTCATTTTTCCTCCATCTCTAGAGACATATAGAGCTCTCCCTTAACCCCGTTGTTGGCAACCAAGGAGCATTCCAATGTTACAATGGAGTGAGGATGTGATGGCGGGTGAGCTAGTGCACCCACATAAGGAAGTTGCACTTGTTATGCAACTCTAAGGCACAAGACCTAATGACATATGCTTTCACAAGGCAAAGGTAAGATCGCCATGTAAATGTCTCGTAATGTAAGGGGTATGCATCCCATGTTTATTATATTAGATGAAAGAATGTATTTTTGTTGGTGAGGGTGGCCAAGGTTTAGGGAGGCTATGAAATAACAAACAACCCAAAACCATGTATTTAAAGTATATGAGAGAGCACACATCGTGCTAGAGAATTCCATCATTATAAGGGAGAGTGTGGTGATTGATGAGAGCAGGAGGATTATCCTTCAAAAAACTTTTCTCTCACCTTTGGAAAAGAGCCATATAGATAAATATCTAGTTAGACAAGGTTGTTGTTGTTGTTGAGGACCCAGGGCCCCTAGATTAGGAATTCATGATTATAGAAATCTATGTAAGGGGGATCTAGGATTATATAGATCAAGGGGGAGTGTTATAAACATAATGTCTAAGTCCCCTACGTAGATGAAGTGCATAAGTCTTGGTTTTTGTGTGTGAATGCTTGAATATCCTAAGGTTAATCCAAGGTGGTGAAAGGCCACTTGGTATGAAACGAACATGAATGCATGGGCATTAAGGTGGAAATGTGAAAAGGCATGTTGGGTGGTGCAATATAAAGGAATGTGGAAAATATGTTGGGTGGTGCAATATAAAGCACTGGGCATTAAGGTGGAAATGTGAAAAGGCATGTTGGGTAGTGCAATATAAAGCAATGTGGAAAATATTCATGGAAGGAGTTTGAATGAAGAAAAGCCCTAGACTTGTGGATAAGCCTTTGGCTATATAATAATGTACCTTTACTCACAATTTGTGAGATGAGAATCTAATCTAATTCTAGTTTATTGACTTGAACTCAAAGTTTATTGTGAGATGAGAATCTATTCTAATTCTAGTTTATTGACTTGAACTCAAATTCTATTGTGAGATGAGAATCTAATCTAATTCAGTTTATCAACCTGAACTTAAAGTTCACTTTATTTTCATCATCATCATCCTTACTTTGATTCAATTTCTTTTTATATATTAAAATACCATGAACCTCCTTAAAATTTTACAACAATTACAATATAGGATATGTGTGTGTGTGTGTGTGGGTTTCTCATGCCTCATTAAAATACCATGAACCTCCTTAAAATTTTACAACAATTACAATATAGAGCATAGGATATGTGTGTGTGTGTGGGTTTCTCATGCCTCATTAGATATATATCAAATAAATATTGTGTGTGTGTGTGTGTGTTATTATAAACCAAGTAGGTGCAATTATGCCTTATTAGATATATATCAAATAAATATTGTGTTTGTGTTGCAATCAATAGATTTGGTCTTAGAGTATTGAAACATGATTATTAAAAAACTTGAATTCTTGTGGCTATCATAAATAAAAAATGTTTGCATACACAATAGCATGACTTATTGTCATTAGAAACTTGTTAGTTGATGTGCAAAAACCGTACAGGGAGAATGGACAAAAGAGAGATTTAAAAATAGCACGCGGATTTCTATAAATCATTCTCTATTTCCAAGTGTTTCTTCTTGATCGATTCCAAGTCAAGTCCTAATCGAAAGAGTTCACACATTTCAACCATATAGTTATAAAGTGTTGAGATTCAACATTCTCATCTATTTGCACATTTTCATTTTAATCATATAGTCGTACGTGTAGATTCAACATTCTCACCTATTTTTACATTATTGTTTTATAGTTTGTTGCCAACATATGAAAAGCATCAAGGATATTAGGACATATGTATAATTGAGAGAAAATACCAAAAGTTGAAATTTTGATAAAGCATAAAATAACAATATAAGATTTATTTTTAAAAAGAACATAATGAGGAATCCAAATAAAGGTTCGAGTTTTTCCCACAATCCTAAAAGAATAGGTATTGTGATATGGCATGTGATTCTTGACATGATAGTCTGCGCCAAACGAATATATCCAATGTACGGACACAACTCTCTCTTCTTAGAAGTGATGTTAATGAGAGAACATAATGCCAATGCTCATTATATGTGTTCTTTAGTCAACCTTCTTCATGTATTTGTGGATTCACTATTGTTTCATAAAGATTGGCGAAAGACTTGTTTTTCACTTCATGAATAATGCAAGTTTGTGTGCTTTCCGCTCATGTTTTTTCTTTATTTTTTCACAATGTGGGATCACTCAATTTCCATAGCTTCTTTAATTTTTGTTGCACCTCAATTTCCTTGATGGATATTATTATGTCGCCTTGTGAACATTAGTGCCTTTGAAGGAAAATACTAATCTATCTTTCTTACATCTTGCTCCTTAGTCTTGAAATAATACATTTGACATGATGAAGCACATTAATTATAGCTTATGTCGTACCTTTCTTTCTTTCTGATGCTTGGCTTTAGTGGAGAGACACTTTTTGATTCATCATGTTATTTTGCCTTTAAGTTGGTGCCACAAATCTCTCTCTCTCTCTCTCTCTATATATATATATATACACACACACACACACACACACACACACACACACACACATACATATATATGTATATATATACATGTGTGTGTACATATATATACATATCCATATCTACATATATATGTGTGTGTGTGTTTGCTAATATAACACATGACCATGAATTGTTGTTGTTGCAAGGATGCATGGACTCTCTCTCTCTCTCTCTCTCTCTCTCTCTCTCTCCATCTGTGTGGGCTCTCTCGTGCTCTCTCTCTCTCTCTCTCTCTCTCTCTCTCTCTCTCTCTCTCATCCGTGTGGGCTCTCTCTCGTGTCTCTCTCTCTCCATCTGTGTGGGCTCTCTCGTGCTCTCTCTCTCTCTCTCTCTCTCTCTCTCTCCATCCGTGTGGGCTCTCTCACGAGAGAGAGAGAGAGAGAGAGAGAGAGAGAGAGAGAGAGAGAGAGTCCATGCATCCTTGCAACAACAACAATTCATGGTCATGTGTTATATTAGCAAACACACACATATATCCGTGTGGGCTCTCTCATGAGAGAGAGAGAGAGAGAGAGAGAGAGAGAGAGAGAGAGAGTCCCCCATCTATGCAAACAACAATTCACAATCATGGGGTAATATATATATATATATATACACACACACACACCCCAAAACAAAATGCACATTGCCTGGTGTAAGGCCCAACCAGTACATGCAAGTATGCATGTGCTTGTAAGGCACCAAATGTGTGAGGATAGTTCAAGGTGATGTTGCAAGAAGGGCGCTTTTTGTGTGTTTCTATATTAGAGGGAGGTACATCTTGGCAGGTGATGGGGGGGGGGGGGGGGGGGGTATCATTGAGGTTGTGTGAAGGTCATGCAGATATGCTCATGTGGATGGACACATGTGCGTGAGGTAACAACAAGTGGATTGATGAGACTGTTGTTGGTAGTTGGAGTGGTCTTTTGGGTTGCCCATGGTGGGCTAATAAGGATAGCTTCCTTGATCATTTGGTCTCATCTGCTATTTGTTGTTAATCCATTTGGCGAGCCGTGGCTTCTACTTTCAATTGATCTCAATGGGCACGTAACGTAGGCCACTGTTTACCTGATTAGGCAAGTAGGCCAGACGGCAGTGGCAACCCTACGACCATTAATGTGCATTTCCAGGCAGAATTAAGGTTGCAGGCTTGCAGCTTTGTGTGAGTTTTCATGGCGTCTGCGAGCGAGCGCATGTCCCCAGGCAACAAACCAGCATCACCTTCCTCCCCTAGTTTTGTACGCAATATAGCACCTGAGGCATCCACACACCTGCTTGTCAACAATTTCAACTCCATTTCAGATCCCCATGAGATGGTTATATCGGTCCGACCCTTCGACAGGAGGGAGTCGCCAGCTTCATCACAATATAATTATAGCTCCCGGCCCTCAATTAGCCACACTCTAATATGCATTGTTAGAGGGAGATTTAAGCTGTTTGGTTCGAGGTTATGGATGATTCTGCGGTTTTTGACAACATTAAGCCAGATTATGGCGGCGTTGGTGGTGCTGGGGGTGTCAAGAGAGGAGAGAGCACAGAAGCCTTTGTCTGCGTGGGTGATGGGCTACGCGTTGGGCTGCATGGCCACATTGCCTCTCTTCTATTGTCAGTTTAAAGCGCCGCCTTCATATATCAATGGCATATCAGAAGCGCAAGAATATCATGATGTGTATGATGCCGATAGCATGCAGTCGTCTCAGGTGCAAGGGGTTGATAATCACACATTAGACGGAGGTCATACAGGAGCCGGCAAAGACAGGTGCTTCATTTATTCCCTTGGGTTTTCATTGATATCTCAGCCGCCGACTTCACAGATAGTGTAGCATTTCTCTGGCTTGATAGAATCAATCGCTGATAATTAATTAGCAGAGTAATTGTGCGTTGCAGGATAGAGCTCTTCCTGGACAAGCTTCGCATTTGCCTGGACTTCTTCTTCGCAATTTGGTTTGTGCTGGGAAACGTTTGGGTCTTCGGAACGCCCTCCAACGCACAAGCGAGCCCCAAGCTGTACAGGTATGTGCCGGAGTTGTGCCGTAGTGTCGGAAGAAAACGTGTCGGAATCTATTTACGTAGCCGTATAAGTAGGCTTAGTGCCCACCAATTAATCAACTAATAACAGTATTCTCTCTTTTTTCACCACCACCGCAGTGCCCATTGATTTAAATCGCTTAATAATGTTCTCAACATTTTATCGTTTCTGTGTGCACCTGCAGCTTGTGCGTTGCTCTGCTTGTGCTTAACGGCTTGCGCTACGCGGTACCCATCATTTTCTGCTTTGGCTTGTGCTGCTGTCCCCGGCCATGGTTCGTCGGATCATCAAGATCAACAAACATCACTGATGAGCAGCAACCTGCAGCAGCAGGTGAGAGAGCCACCCAAGAGCTCATCGATGCGACGCTGCCCAAGTACAAATTCAAGAGCAAAAGGCCGATCGACGTTCATTATCGACCACCGTGCAGCAAGGATCAGAGAGAAACGGATCTGCAACAACTAGCTGCTTTGTCCAACAATAAAATGGCCGACTGCTTAGGGAGGGTCATGGCTCCCCTTGATGGCTCCCCTTGATGAAAAGATGATATTCGTAGATGATTGGGTAAGTAGTAGCCTAGTCACTAATGTCACACATAACGCTAGAGTCTCACTTTGGGGCATTTGTTTACTTAATATGGCAAAGTAACAAATCTTGGTATACTACTCTTGTCATGTAGAAAAATTTGGCTAAATATGGTTCAATTCCCATCTTCTTCTTGCTTGTGGTGGGTGTGTGTGGGGAGGGGCTCTTGTTGTTGGTGTGTGTTGATGATCTAGAAGGTTTTATAATGTCAATGTGTGGTGATGGTAAAATGCAAACCAAGGTTTAATGGCACCAATGTATTGTGACGTGAATTGCAGGCTTGTTGCATATGCTTGAGAAGATACAAAGATGATGTGGAGCTAAGGGGACTCCCATGCTCACACTACTTCCACGTTGAGTGTGTGGATCAATGGCTCAAGATCAACGCCTCTTGCCCCCTTTGCAAATCTTCACTTCAAAAAAGCAAACTTGGTGTATAACCTTTCTTAGGTGTAAGACATTACAAAAGCACATGTTCATGTTGTTGATAATCACTTCACATCATGAACAAAAAGATGTGGAGAAAATTTTTAATTGGGTAAATGTCACAAGATGTGGGTAATGGTAACAAAGAGGAGGGGTTACTCACTAGAACACTTGATACCTTTCCATGTTATGGAGGTGGTACTACGCAAGCCTCTTCATCTTCCACATTCAAAAGATCCTTTTATGAATCTAGTGCCTAATGGCATCACTCATTATAATCAAAGGCTTAAGCCTACTTTAAAGTTGAATGTAATATATATCTCTTTTTAAAAGGGAAAAAAAAGGCATTCCACCATTACTAGTTTCCTTGGTCCTACATCAAATGGCTTTTTTTTTTAAAAATTGCCTTGATGCAAGCTATTCAAAGAGACGTTTCTAAGGCATCAAAATGCATCTAACCCTTGAGGCTATCAAAGAATATCATCCACTTGTCATTATAGAAATAAGCAAAAGATTCTCTATGGGCCTTCCTTTCAGTGAATGGAGAGAGAGAGAGAGAGAGAGAGAGAGAGAGAGGAACCATTTGAGAAAGAAGAAAGAGAGCCACTCTTCTAAGAGTGAAAAAAAATTCTTATAATAATCATTGAAGTGATCAACCCTTTATAATGATCATTTAAGCCAACCACACTTTCCATGCAAAGAACACACTAAAACCAGTCAATTAACTACCAATGCCACTATTTTAAAACTAAAAATAATGGGAAAATGATTCTCATTAAAAGATCACACTAAAGTTAGGTAGAATCATGCAAAGAACCACTAAAGTTAGTTAATCAACAATTGACCAATGCCAAGATAGTCCCTAGAAAAAACTATCACAATATGTGTACCTCTAGAGGACCTGGTGCCTTGAACAAACTATGATTTTGTTCCTTCTAATAAATGGTAAGTGTGCATTCGCTTAGTTAATCAACAATTGACTAATGCCAAGATAGACCCTAGAAAAAACTATCACCATATGTGTACATCTAAAAGGTGCCTTGAACAATCTATGATTTTGTTCCTTTCTAATAAATGGTAAGTGTGCATTGAATGCACATCTTGGTGCTGTTTTTTGTTTTGATTATTTATTTAAAATTTATTTTTAATAAATCTTATGTGGGGAAGAATAAATAATATAACGAAAGACATATTCTATTGTCGTGTTTCTTGATTAAGACATGCTTGAATTTCAAGGCGAGATGACCACCAAGATGTTTCAAAATTAGCTTATTTCTATGGCCTTTTGGTAGCCATGAAGAAGTGTGAAGAATTTTCATTTTGTTTATCAACTTCATGCACTATTTTTCAAGGGCTCATAAATGATCAATCTTCTAGATAATCAAAAATGCAATATGCCTTGCCTAATAGTGTCATGTGATGCAAACTTTCTAACTCTACTCTATACAAGAAAAATATGACGCCAATTTTTTGTACATAAAGACCACAAGAATAGACTTGACTTGTTGAGGTATATAGACCGTTAACTTGTAGGCATAAACACCACCTAATTAAAACCTATATATTGTGAACTTCCACATGTATAAAGTCACTACTAACTTAAATCATCATCCACATTGTAGACTAGATCTCGCTCTCTCACCATTTATACATCTACCTCAAGGGAAAGAATACACAAGCACAACAACCAATCTTGTCATTCTAGGGAAAGACTCAAAAAAGGGCCTCATAAGGGAGGGGTTTGTAAGGTGCTACCTTATTCCCTTATTCCCTCATTTCTCAATTTATTTTTTTAAACTGTTCTCTGTTATCCATTTCTTTTCACTTTCCTCATCTTATATGTTAACCTGGTCAATGCTATAGCTAGCCATTGATGTAAACTAGTTTATGAATAGCTGCAAAGTCTTGATGGGAAAGCTTCCCACAACACTGGCCATGCATAACCATAACAACATAAAATATGCATTGCACACAAGAGAATGCATGCTAATGTGCATGGAAAAATAGTTATTAATTATTAATGTTGGTGAGTATAATGACTAGTGAGAGATTTGACTCAATATAAGGAAGTTAGTGAATAAGATGAGTAGTGTAAGATTTGATTAAATATAAGTAAGTTAGTGAATTAGATGAGTAGTGCAAGATTTGACTAAATATAAGTAAGTTATTAGCCAAGGGCCTTGGCCCTTACTAGTTTTGTATATAAGACAATTTCTTTCAAACACTTAAGCTTGTTATGAAGAGATCTTATATCCTTGTTCCCCTCTCAATTGATGATCCACATTAGGTTGTATGGATTTTATGAGTTCATTAGGTGATTTTGTGGAAAATTTTTTGTGGAAAATTTTCATCTATGCCTTGGGATTATAGTACTCTAGAAGACAAGGAATGAATTAATGGATCTTCTTTTGAGTAATAGGGAATTCCCTATTGTTCGGAAACCTATTTATTTCTTGGTAATTTTGGATTGGAAAATTCAAAGAGCTTGTAAGTGATAAGAATTAGTTATTCTAACATCGTGTTATTAGAGAATAACCACTCCATTGGTTACCATGGTTTCACCCGCATGACCTACTATAAGGCGCTTTGCCATCTTACCCCTCGAACATGCACTTATCTAATGTAAGGTGGCACTGGAACATATAAAGCGGCCTTACCTTATGTTAAATACGAAATTTTTACAGACTTCATGTACATACCTTCTTAAGACTAGTAATAGAGACTAGACCATTTTTTAAAGTCTGGCCAACCTAGTATGAAAACTAGTCACTTGTATATAAGTTATTTTTGACAATAAGCAATACGCAATCATTTCCTTGTGATAAAATACTTGTGAGCTCTTCTCTTCTCTATTCTTGCTTACACATATGCTATTGAATCTTGCATGCTTGATGAATCTGGCACTGGAACATATAAAGCGGCCTTACCTTATGTTAAATACGAAATTTTTACAGACTTCATGTACATACCTTCTTAAGACTAGTAGTAGAGACTAGACTATTTTTTAAAGTCTGGCCAACCTAGTATGAAAACTAGTCACTTGTATATAAGTTATTTTTGACAATAAGCAATACGCAATCATTTCCTTGTGATAAAATACTTGTGAGCTCTTCTCTTCTCTATTCTTGCTTACACATATGCTATTGAATCTTGCATACTAGATAGGTTGGTTTGTATGTTTTCCTCTTAGCTTTCTTTTTCCTCTGCCTTTGTGAGAGAGAACCATCATGAAGGCTATCTCTTATTGTCTCTATCTAGGCATAGAGAGCTCCTACTTCACCCCATTGGTGCAAGGAGCATTCCAATATGATAGGATCATGATCCTTAATCACCACCCATCAAGTTAGTGCACATTAGCCCTATCATAGGTATAATTATTACCCAATAAGTGCACAGTAACCCTATCATAGGTCTAATTCCAAGGGTGCCCAACTACCACTAACTAGAGTCCTAGTTAAGGGCATGAGCATGGACAAGTTAGCAAAGAATCTAGTAAACTATTTAGGTCAGCAGTGGGTAGAGCCAACCCAAAGGGCAAGCTCACAACCGTAAGCAAGGACCCAATACCTAAGCACGAACCCAAAGGGTAACCTCACAAAAACCAACTAAGTAGGAACCCAATACCAAAGCAGGATCCCACACCTATTCCCACATAGAGACATGGTTTGGTGCATAATTTGTTGCTAAAATTATATACATATGGAGTATCTAATATTGAGGCCTAGAGGGCAACAATTTTATGCTCACTGCTAGCCATGACACAACACATTATTATTAGGACTAAGGAAACCTTATAGAGTGGACTTCGATATCACTTCCTCATGTCAAGGTAACCACCATTAGCCTTGCTAGCCCCACCAATCACTCCTCAACAACAAGCACAAGCTCAAGTGCCTATACCTATATCAAAACCCCTTACCTTGAGGCATGTATAGATTGCCCTCGTTGCTATATATCCACCTATGATACTAGCACCTTAAGTGGTTCCTCCAAGAACCGAACTAGTAAAACAATACTCGGTGACATTGCCTGCTGTAGAGATAAAAAAATAAGAACAAGAGAGCTATGAGTCTTATGACCAACAAGACCATATAAGCCCCATATGAGTAGCAATATGATCCCTATGGGTATCTTGAATAGGTTTCACCCATAGACTATGATCCCTATGGGTAACTTGAATAGACTTCACCCATAGACTATCCCTCTATGTTCGAAGCCATAATACAATAAAGATCGAGAGACCTCAACAATATGGTACGTATGCCATCAATATGTAATACTTGTAAAAGGCCCCCCCCCCAGGGTTTTTTTTTGCAAGCTTTCCTTGTGAGCTTCCAAGAATATCTCGCGAGCTTTTAAATTTATAGTTTTTTTTTTCAAGACATTGTCACTAGGTTATGGTGGAGTTGATTATACTCTCTCATCCCCTATCTCTCTCTCTATCTCTATCTCTCTCTCTCTCTCTCTCTCTCTCTATATATATATATATATATATATATATATATATATATCTAGATATCTCTCTCTCTCTCTAAATTAAACACCATAGTGCATGTTGGATTGCAAAAAGTTACAATAAAGCTTTGCATGGTGGGAGATTCCATGACTTTTATTAGTCAAATCCCGCACCACACAAAGCCTTGGCCAAACCGAACGTGCTCAAAAAGATGCGTAGGGCCCTCAAAAAGATGTTTGAGGCACACAATATCCCATCCCCATCTGAGTCTACATCTGAGTCTACAATGAGACTAGCTTGTGTCATCACACACACACACACACACCCATCACCATTATATATATATATTTTCTAGTGTATAATTTCATACTTTTGACATAACAAATGGGTAGTATGTTTCAATAAGTTTCATGATCTCAAATATTAAAGAAACAATGTTTAAAAAGCACTTATACCTTGAAAAAAAAGGAAAACTCATACACATATAAGGCATCATTATATTACTATTTTTTTTTCAAGTGTAGAATTTCAAACTTTCGACATCATAAATGGACTTAGAAGGCCCAAATATGGTAAAAGCCACTATAAACTTGGGTACCTTTCAATGAGTTTTACAGTCCCTTTTATAGCCCCAAATATGATAAAAGCAATTGTAACCTTGGATACCTTTCAATGAATTTCAAGTCTACAATCACTTTTACAATATTTGGGCCTTTTGAGTCCATTTATAATGTCAAAAGTTTGAATGGACTCAAAAGGCCGAACTATGGTAAGAATGATTGTAAACTTGGGTACCTTTTGATGAGTTTTATGAATTTCAAATATTGAAAAGAAAAATCTAAATCTAGGAAGCCCTCAGACGCATCTAAGGGCTTGCTAGATTTTTTTCTCAATATTTAAAATTCATAAAACTCATCAAAAGAAGTTAAGCTTCTAAGGTCTTTCTATATTTTTTTCAATATTTGAAATTCATAAAACTCATCGAGGCACCCAAGTTTACAGTTGTTCTTACCATATTTTGGTGAAGCTAAGCTTCTGAGGGCTTCCTAGATTTTTTTTAAATATTTGAAATTCATAAAACTCATCGAAAGGTGCCCAAGCTTACAGCCGTTCTTACCATTTTAGGCCTTATGCATCCATTTATGATGTCAAAAAAAGGTCTGGGAATCCTTGAGGGCTTCCCACACTCTTTTTTCAATATTAGAAATCCATAAAACTCATCAAAAGATACCCAAATTTACAATAATTTTTACCATATTTGAGCCATTTGAGTATCTATAAAAGTCTCAAACATGCACTTGAGGATTAGGTTTGAGAGAGGAGAGAGAAGACAAACAAGAAAGGTTTGGGAAGCCCTCAAAAGCAACTACTAGTGCTGGCTTCTAACTACTCTTGATACTCATGTTTATAATCATTTTTACCATATTTAGGCCTCCTAAGCCTATTTTTTAAGTTTGAATCATGAACTTTTGCAATCGATAATTTTTTGTAATGTAATGGTGACTTGTGTATATATGTGTGTTGTACTCTGTGTGTGTGTGTGTGTGTTAGAGAGAGAGAGAGAGAGAGAGAGAGAGAGAGAGAGAGAGAGAGAGAGAGAGAGAGAGAGAGAGAGTACCTGTATGAGGGAGGAGAGATTAGGTTTGAGAGAGGAGAGAGAAGACAAACAAGAAAGGAGAGAGAATAAGAAACTCTCCAAATTATTTTTAAAAAAATTTTGAAATATAAAAGCTTGCCATTTTTTTGTCAAAAGCTCGTGAAGGAAGCTTGCAAAAAAATCACACCCTATGGTACGTAGGCCATCAATATGTTATACTTGTAAAAGCCCCCTACCATATGGTGGAGTGTTGTAGAGTTTCCCTGTAAGGAACCTTCACCTAATCCCTTGCATCATACATTATTAACCATAGAGTTTAGTGAATAGTGCTAAATCTTGCCATGGCTCACCTTTCTTGTTTCTTTCCCTATAAAAGTATCTATGTTATCAGTTCATATTATTGTGGATTGATGTGGCTACAATTAATCGACCTCCCCATGCTATCTAAGTGGCTTGCCTTTCTTGCTTCTTTCCCTATAAAAGTGCCTATGGTATCAATTCATATTATTGAGGATTGATGTGGCTACAATCACTCGACCTCCCTATGTTATCTAAGTGGATGCACCTCCACTATCCTCTCCCAAAGCAATGGAAAATGCTTACCTTAACACATCATGGGGATTGATGTGGCTACAATCACTCAACCTCCCTATGCTATCTAAGTGGATGCACCTACACTATCCTCTCCCAAAGAAATAGAAAATGCTTACCTTAACACATCGTACACCCAAGCTTGTATCTCTGAAGAATCCAAGCTATGATAGTCATAGCTGATGGAAACAACAGCTGTAGGAAGGGTCGCGTGCAGGGGGGTCCCACTCCCCTGTTGCCTAGCCACCCAAATCCCCTGTCATCCTCCCTAAAAGGTGGATCTAGAGACTTTGGGGGGTGCGTGGGGGGGAATACCAATGTGGTATGTGAACTCATGGAAAGGTAAGGGAGGAAACCATGTGGGACAAATGCAACATGTCAGGCTACGAGGGGAGGAGCAAGGGTAGTATCTCCAACATCTCCCCTCCACGTAAATGCCAATGCACGAACTACACAACAGGAGGACCAACATGAGCCAACACTAGCGAAGGAAGGATAGCAAATGCGGATGCCAAATATGAACGTCGTAGCTGAATGCAGAGGATGAAATATGGAGGCTTTAATACCAATGATGGAAATGGCAACAACCATAGGAAGGGCTACATGTAGGCCTACTACCTCTAGCCACCCAAACCCCCCACCATCCCTAAAAGGTGGATCCAAAAGGTGGATCCAGGGACTGTGGGGGGGGGGGGGAATACCAATGTGGTATATGAGCTCACGCCCCAACATGAGGAAGGAAACCATGTGGGATAAATGGAACATGTCAAGCTGTGAGGGGAGCAAGGGTAGCATCTCCAACATCTCCCCTCCATGGAAATGTCAATGCACGGACTGCACAACAAGAGGACCAGTATGAGCCAATGCCAGTGAAGGAAGGACATCAAGGCCATAGCGGATGCGGGTCCTAAATACAGATGCAAATGATAGAAACAGCAGTAGCAATAGCCGTAGAAAGGGCTGTGTGCAGGGGGGTCCCACTCCCCTGCTGCCTAGCCACCCAAACCCCCTGCCATCCCTAAAAGGTGGATCTAGGGACTATGGAGAGGGAATACCAATGTGGTATATGAACTCACACCAAGGTGAGGGAGAAAATAGCATGATCCCTCTATCTGTCTTTGTCACATAAATTGAAAAATCTACATTGGATATCTGAAATCCAATGGTAACAAGATATTCCTCGATCTTGTTTGACCATGCTTTGGGTGCCTGCTTTAAGCCATACAAGGCTTTGCATAACATGCACACAAAATCTAGGTGGCTGCATCATGTATGCTTCTTCTTGCAAATCACCATGCAAGAAGGTATTCTTTACATCCATCTGATGTAAAGTCCAACCCTTTGTTGTAGCTCTGGGTGCCTCCTTTAAGCCATACACGGCTTTGCATAACATGCACACAAAATCTAGGTGGCTGCATCATGTATGCTTCTTCTTGCAAATCACCATGCAAGAAGGTATTCTTTACATCCATCTGATGTAAAGTCCAACTCTCATAACTTGGTGGCTGCATCATGTATGCTTCTTCTTGCAAATCACCATGCAAGAAGGTATTCTTTACATCCATCTGATGTAAAGTCCAACCCTTTGTTGTAGCCATAGCAATGACAACTCTCACGGTTGCCATTCTTGCAACCAGACTGAATGTCTCCTCATAGTCAATGCCATAAGCCTGTGCATAGCCCTTGGCAACCAATCTTGCCTTATAACTTCCCACTAAACCATCAGCATTATGCTTGACTTTATACACCCACTTACATCCAATTACCTTCTTTTCCTTAGGCAAAAGCACTAAATCCCATGTTGCATTTCCATCCAATGCTGCCATCTCTTCATTTATGGCATCTTCCCATTTCTTATTTCCAAGTGCTTGCTCAAAACAAGTGGGCTCCAACTCCTGTATTGCTTTAACCATGTAAGCATAATGATGGCATGTATATCCATCATATCTCAACCTGCCCTCGTAGACCTGCATACACTTGGATCACTGCTAGGTGTCCTCAAAACAACTGTGGTTCTCCTTACACCAGGAGTAACTGCCACAAAGGGAATGCCAAGCTCCTCATCAAGGCTCTGATCAGAGACACTATAATCACCATCCACATATGAGTGACCTGTTGTTGCTGCCAGATCAGGTGGCACAAAAGGTTGATCTACCTTTTCCTTCCCTTTGCATGATACATGTGTACCTACATCTATCCTCGACCTGTCTGACCATAACATTGGATCCATTTCTAGAGAACTCTCTAGGTCCACTAAGCACTTGTGATTGCACTATACTCTACATGTGGTGCAACATCAACACTTCTTACATCTGCATCTTTTGTTGCCTTCATTGCTAGGGCATACTCATGAGTGGTAGGGTTATAACATCTACAACCTTTTCGATCCATAGCATAACTAATAAAGATGAATTTGGATCTAACTTTTTTCTTACTTCATGAGAGGAACATGCACATATGCAATACACCCAAACATTTATCTGCCTTTGGATCTAACTTTTTTCTTACTTCATGAGAGGAACATGCACATATGCAATACACCCAAACACTTTCAAATGAGACAAATCTGGTCTTATTTCTATAAACTTATGTTTAGGCATCATACCAAGAACAACTACAGTGGGTGTCTTGTTCATAATGTACATAGTAGTTGCTACTACTTCTACCTAAAAATAATGTAATTTCTGTACATAGCCTGTAACACAACAGTACCTTTTATGTAACTACTCCAACAGTCCTTCCACACAACCTGTATGTCACCAGATCTAACCAGAGTACATGTACATACACCCAATATCAACAATACATGGACAAATACTATCTATACTCCCAAAATGCACTGCTACACTGTAATACCTAGATTTCGATGAGAGACAATTCTCCACTGGAACTTCTCTCGAAACTACCAAAAATACCTTGCAGTGATGAAATAAAGACCGAAACACGTCTAAAACGTAATTTTGGCCACAAGATTATAGTACAAAGTATTGTGTACCACACATGCACCTCCAAGCCTACAGACAAGTCCTCAATTGGAGATGTGCAGCTCTCGGAGCTACCAAGGGGGTGTTGTACCTAAACAAGAAGGTGAAGAGATGATGATGCTCTTACTCGTGTATCGCTTCCTTCCTTGCTTGTTCTTGCCTCTTTCTTGCCTCCTTAGATCTCACACGAACCAGAGCTTTGATACCATAGGCATAATGCGGGGGAGAGAGAGAGCTTGAGATCTTTTCAAGCAAACACACACACACACACACACACACAAGAGAGATGGATGGCTAAATTTTCTTCTATCTTCTTGTCTTCTCTACAACCATATAACTACAAGATAAGATTACATACATAAAAGGAAATTACTCTCCCCTACAAACAACATAAAATGGTCAGTCTATAGTGTGAACCCAACTATATGAGCTAGCGCTATAACTATGCCATAACTCTAGTACTCCAAAGTGGTTGATATCATCCACTAGAGGTATATCAAGGTCATTAATATTTACCCGTAGCACCTGTTGAGCTTGATATCTCAACACCTGTGAGCCTAGATAGGTGAGCTATGAGCCTAGACACATGAGATGTGAGCCTATAGACATGTGTCATAGCTCACGTCATCTCACGTGAGCCCCCTCGACATGGACGTCAAGGGCTCACGTGAGAGACATGAGCCTTAACACATGAGATGTGAGTCTAGATACATGAGCTATAAGTCTAGACACGTGAGCCTACAGACATGAGCAAGGACATGAGTCTAGAGGAAGGTATACCTAACATTGTACCAACCAATTATTATTGTCTTGAAGACTCGTAACCTACTAATGTCCTTTGAGGATTTTCTCATCATCCTTTAAATCCACCTCAAGCGTGGAGATTTGGAAAGAAATGATTTAATGAAACACAGACATAAGTGGAGGAATAGTGAAATACCTAGAAACAGGAGCCACCATGGTCCATTGAGCTTTGGATTCACCAATTGGCTCTATCCACCTCAAGCGTGGAGATTTGGAAAGAAATGATTTAATGAAACACAGACATAAGTGGAGGAATAGTGAAATACCTAGAAATAGGAGCCGCCATGGTCCATTGAGCTTTGGATTCACCAATTGGCTCTATAAATAACACCATAAACTTTATGAAAAAGGTATTAAATGATCCTATTTTTGGGCAAAGCTCCAGTGAAGGAGCTTGAGTGGGAGAAGGAGCCTCAAGGTTTATATTATTCTGACCCAGCAGGAGGAGGGAGAAATAATAATGTGGGAGTACATTGTTAAAACCAAGTATCTCCACATGAGGGGCATCACCCCACGAAAGGATGAATGTGTATCACTTATCAATATCTTCATGATTAGTCTTAAGATCAAGAGGCTTCATAATCATCTCTATAAGTCTAGGTGATACATGTTTGATAAGTGATGTCATGAGGCAATAGACCTAGTAGATAATCTATAAGACAAGGATGTAGAAGTTGTCTACCCAAACTAAGATATAGGGAACGAACCATCCAAAGCCTCATTGACCAAGGATGCACAACTAACACCAACTATAGTCCTAGTCAAGTACATGAGAATGGATGAAGAAAAAAAATATCCTAACCAATTAGGCTGGTAGATAATCTATAAGATAAGGATGTAGACGTTGTCTACCCAAACTAAGAGATAGGAATGAACCATCAAAGCCTCATTGACCAAGGATGCACAACTAACACTAGCGAGATAGTCCTAGTCAAGTACATGAAAATGGATGACTTGGCAAAAAATATCCTAACCAATTAGGCTAGTAGATGGCAATGCCATCCCCAAGGGAAACCTTAAGGCTAGACCCAACCACCATCACCTCAACCAAGGCACCCACACCTGTCCCCACAAAGAGATATGGTTTGGTGTGTAATTTACCATCGTAATCATATAAGTAAGAAGTGTCCAATGTGAAAGCCTAGATAACAACAATTTTGTATTCATTACCAGCATCATGGAAACCATGATGATGGGATAGTACCAAGGAAATCCAACAAGGTGGACTTTGGCACCATGACACATGCTCCTTGTGCGCCAAGATAACCATTGGCCTTACTAGACCCACCAGTCACTCCTCATTAGTAGGAACAACAATATGGTACAAAGGCCACCGATGCAATGCTTTTGATGCAAAGCCCACATTGTATTGTAGAGTGCCATCTCACAAAGACCCTGAAAATCCTCTGAGTGCTCCTAGCACTTCGAATACTATGCCAAACCCTGATGCGTTTCATTAATGGAGGCACATGCTATAAGTGTAGATTCGATATGCTTACAAGGATTATCCATAGAGTGACAATCATTCCCATGGGCACAAGCATCTACTACCACTTTGACGAGCCTTAACTTGTTAATTGTATAAGGAAGACTTATTTACATCATCCTCCATAATACCATGCGGGTGATTATTCACAAAGTGACAATCGCCCTTGTGGGCAAAAGCATCAACTATTAGAAATTATGGTGTCACATAATAATATAATTAAGGGGAAGTGTTGGAAGCATAGTTTGGGTAGTATCAATTGTGTAATGTTGGAAGGATAAGCACATGGGTAGGTGCTATCTTAGAAAGGTGACAACTCAAGGATAAGAATGCCACATGGCAAATATTCTTAGCTAGAGGGTATCTATATTAGAAGCCTTACATTGTATGGTTGTAAGCATATTGCAATACATTCTAGCTATGTGCTTATTGGTATTGTCCACACATCTTAATCATGGATTATCTTGATTATTTTGAGCCTCCCTAATCTAATCTCTCTCATTATGTGCAACACTCTACCAAGCATATCCCTAGCACCTTAGCATTCTAAACATGGTTTCAGGCCATGCTAGGTTCTTATTACAATTTAGTAGAGATTTTAGAGTAGACTTATACATTGGTTCATTTTATTAGGATTTTTATGCATTTTGTTCTTTGATTTTAAGAAACTAGCACACTCATTATCGTAGGGATAATTATTTACAAGAATGCCTTGTTCAATGGTTCAATGGAAGGATTGGAGATTTCTTGAAGCTTCCCATGGAGTAAGTAAGTGAAGACTTCATCAACATGAATGTTTTTAGAGTCTACATCCTCAAAGAAGCTACCGGGAAGACATTTATGCCTCAAGAAAGGTTGGTTTTCTATTTTTTTAAACTTCGTGAAGAGTTGGTTTAAGCTTAGATTATACTCAATGTGAAGAAGGGTTACTATGATGGGATGTTTGATTCCCATGGTTCTTTATATGCAAGGCAAATAATAGTTTTAGAGGTGCAAGCTTATCCAAGTAAGGGATAAGTGATTGTGGGCTAAGGATGCAACCCATCTTGAGCACACCAAAAACAGGATTGTGCTGGTAGAGGTTGCTCATGAAAGATGAGCAACATGGTGTGAAGGCCATTAAAGGCTTTCATGTTGATTATGCACCTGTTGGTTTCTAAAGAGAAACCTTATGAAGAAGAGAAGCACCCTTAAGAAGATGGCTGCATGTCAAGAAAAGGAACATGTAAGTTGTGAGCTCTATAATGAGCTCAGGTTGATATACAAGAAACTTAAGGAAAGTCAGAGGCAATATCCAAGGTAGCAATGCAAAACTCTATATGCTCAGTATAATGAGCATGCCAACCATTTGGTTAATGCCTAAGCATTAGACAACCTTTCATGTCCAAGTAGGCAAATGTATGTAGTAATATCCAAAGGAAGGAAGATTTGAGTATGCTCACACAAATGAGAAGATATTCAGAGAAAGAGAGGGAGCTACAACAAGCTCAACAAAAAAGAGGAGCATGCCATTTCTAAAAAACTAGTAGTGTCTACATATTAGAGGAGAAAAACATGGGACAGAGACTACATTAAAACAGGCTCATAGAGGATAAGCGACTCACTAAAGCCCATCAACCACATGGAGAGAAAGAGTGTAGTACACTTCAAGCCGGATTAGGAGCACTTTCTCATCGTCGTGAATAAAGGCTAGGAAGCACATTTTTAAAAAAAGCTAAAGAACATAGTAGCTCATGTAAGAAATCTTGAGTGTGAGCTTAGTTTTAGCAAAATAATAGCAGCCCATTTAAGCAATCATGAGCAACAAGGTAGCTTTAGCCGGGTAGCAAAACGATCTGTAGTAGCATACACGTAATTGGTTGACTCCATAATATAAGAAGAAGACGTGGTTTTCAGAGCAAGATGATGGTTTCTTTTGATAATATTATGGTTTCAAACCTAACCTTGGTGTAAAGAAACCTTACAGAATCTCCATGCACATTTGGTTAAAAAGGATACACAACCTTGATGTAAAGAATTTATTATTCACACAGCATTACGAAAAAGTAACACACAATGTAAACCGTAACTAAAACACACATACTTGGGAATGTTCACATGGGGATGGATCAAAGATGAGCCGTTTGGGGCCTATATTGTGGTGCCCACCATGTTGTGACATAGATGCCTAAGAGTGCCATTTGTTGTGTGTACCTTAATTGAGGCACTAATGTATCGTCATATGAACATGCCCTACCCAGGCTACAAAGATCCTTAAAATGGAAATTTTCCCAAGACAGGCATGCTTGTGTATAAGAGTCATGAGCGAAACATGTCTAGTTGATGTGGGCGAGAGGGAGCGATGAAAAATTTAGTGAGAGCAATGAAATGCTCCTAGAATCATGGAATGTGACACCAAGGGGGAGACACCAAAGGGAAGTGTTATAAATTATGGTGTCACATAATAATGTAATTGATTGAGGAAGAGTGTTGGAAGTATAATTTGGGTATTTTCTGAAATCACATGGTGAATGGATATGGAAGAGAGAGATGCCAAAGCTGAGATTATTACTTAGTCACCCCTGACTTTTAACTAGGATAAGAATACATCTTTGCCTACATCATGATGTAGAGGATGAAGAAAAAAGCAACCTTTAGAGTATGGATATCACCTTGACCTCAAAGAACGCACATGGGTGGGCTCTCTAGTAGATGAAGGCTCTGTTGTAGTACCGATCAAAATGCTTACCTCCAATAAAAAGCATGAGTTATTGATGATGAAAATCCTTGTTGAAGTCTCATGTATTCTCTTCAAGAGCTGAGACGGGTTTTATGTTTTGTTGATGAGAGTCGATTGCATTTTGAAGCTTGTGGCACATGTGGAAACCATAGACTACTGGAGATGATCCCATAGAGGAAAAATAGAGTGGCTATTGGCTTGAGGAGGAAGGCATTAATGGCAAGATGCAGAGAAACTAGGCATGGAGTCACGAGAGATCCATGATACAGCCGGTGATGAGAATGATCATAGGTGGCAAGTAGAAGAAAAAATGGGCCATTGCTAGCTCAGTGTGAGACAGACGTTGACTTGCCAAAACAATGCATGGAAACAAATCGCAAGATGGTGTCGTCTACATGGTGATAAAATCCAATAAAAGCAAGAAACACAAGCTGGTGGGGTCATCTACATGGCGATAAAAGCTAACGCAAGAGCAAGATGAGTGCTTGGTGCCGACCGCGAGTTAGTGCAGTGGGTAGAGGTGTTGCTTGAGAGTCCCAAGATCATGGGTTTAAGCCTTCACTATGCAAGTAGTGGCACGCATGGGTGTGTGTTGTGTTGTACTTTCTAATTCTAGCCAATTCAAAAAAAAAAAAGATGAGTGCTTGGTGATGATGTGAATAAATGCACAAGAGAAAAAAAACACTACATGCCACACCATGCTTATGGGTGTGATAACAAAGAGAGCATTTAGACCATGGTTATGTGAAAGGAGAATGCAAGAATATGAAGGGATCAAGGTGGAGGTGGTGGCTCTGATACCATGTTGGAATCACATGATGGTGAATGGATATGGAAGAGAGAGAGAAGCTTGTGCACATGAAAGTAAGATTGCACAAGAACACAATGATTGTATTATGAAGCACACAATTACTCACACCGTGTATAAGTATTTAAAGGCATTAAGGCCTTTAACTTTTAACCTAACCCTTAATAATGGGTGTTCACACCAAAACAACCTAGAGACACAACACACATCATTGAGGCTCAGATAATTCCAATAGTAATATCAGTTATGTAATGCTAGAAGGATAAGCACATGGGTAGGTGCTGTTTTGGAAAGGTGACAACTCATGGATAAGGATGCCACATGGAAAATAGTCTTGGCTAGAGGTTATCTATATTAGAAAACTCTCATTGTATAGTTGTAAGCATATTGTAACACATTTTGGTTGAGTGTACTGATTGATGTCTACATTTCGCAATCATGGATTATCTTGATTATTTTGAGCCTCCCAAATCTAAAATCTTTGTGTAACACTCTACCAAGACACCTTAGATTCTTACCATGTGCAACCAATTCAATGAGCCTTAACTTGTTAAGTTTTACAAGAGGAATTATTCATATAGTTCCCCTTAACACGATCACAAGGTTACAAACCAAGACGAAGGCAATAGCCATAGGAACATCCAAGGCCACTAAGCAAAAGCCCATGCTGCAACTTCAAAGTAAGTAACCAAAGAGCCAGAGGTGTAAGTCCCAAAAAGTAAAAAGCCCAGGCTTCAACTTCAAAAGCAAGTAGCCAAAGAGCTAGAGGTGTAACCCCCAAACACTGTAGTAGCCCCTAAAAATGCTAATGAACTAGAACTAAAGGTCCGATAGAAGGCCTTAGAGAGCATGCATAAAAATAATTCACAATGCCATTGTGACCATTGATAGAAGTTAAGGTGAGAGCTCTAAAGCTACCCACTTTGATAGTCAACACTCTCCCACTCAAACTTGCTCTTCTTAAAGAAAAGAAACCCATAGATTATGAAAACCTTCCAAAGAAACCCAAGGAGTAATGTAGCCCCATGTTGGACAAAGAGATAATGAAACAAGCCCATATTAGATAATATGGGAAAAATCTCGCATTTTGGGAATTTTTAAATTGAGAGGTTTCATATAGTTTGGGAATTTCCCACTTAATGTGGGAAAACATACATAGGTATAGAGATCCATATTTGTAAGGTGATTGATAAATCATGTAGGAAGTTGGTGTTGAAAAAAATTGTAACAAGGAAGTGGTTTTTGTCTCTTGCATAGACCTACATCAATTAGATTCAGCATTTAAAAAAAATAAATCATACAAATTTAAAAAGAAACTTTATATTCAATGGCACAAATTTAATGAAACAATCTAAAAAATATCAACAGTGTCAAGACAAAAGAACAACAATGGCACAAATTTGATCAAAAAATATAATAAATATCAACAGTGTCAAGACAAAAGAACATCATAGGCACAAAAGATGGTTCATAATTAAGTGTAGAAAAAGATACAAAAAACATACTACAACACAAAATTGAGTCAAGATTCTACTACTACTCAATGGGGGCACCATCAAGTTAATCCTATGGCACTGGTTTTTTGGGTCTCCATGACCAAGCAACTGTTTCCCACACTCGTGGATCTGCCTTGTTCTCCATCCAAAACCCCTTCCAAACAATCAGTGTAGGCCTCTGCATCTATCACACCATTCTTCCTTGCACAAGGTCCCCACCAATATTGTATTAGAATCTTCTTGTAGTTTGGTGACATCCTATCCATATTCAACCATAGCAAGCCAAATGGGATAGATGACTCTATTATTTGGGTGCAACAATATAAAGTACCCTTGCTTAACATCATGCATTGGGTTGAATTCTTCCCTTGGTTTTTCTCATTGAGGCCCACAATAATGATCATTGTGCTCTTCGTAACCTAAGAATCTTTTAGCATCCATTTGAGAATCCGTATCATCCAGCTGTTGGGTAGATTTTAGCCAAAAATTTGTGTACAATCTAGCCTTTGATGCTATTGGTTTCTCAAGCTCTTGGATTACATTATTTCAATAATCTATCACAGGCCTATGAAACATTTCTAAGATTATTCCAAAATTTTATGTAAGATTTTATTCTTGATATAATATCTTCATGCCCCTTTACATACTTTGCCATTGGAAATAGAGATGGATACCCTAGTGGTAGCATCGGTTTACTTTCACTGTCTTTCTTCCATAGTGGGATACCTCCATCACTAGGTCTCCAATCAGCTGCACTAGATGCACTTTATATTACATTACTGGTGTGTCCCTCTTCATGAGGATCTAAAATTGAAATAGTTTCGAGTGGCCTATAAGTGATTCTTGCCCATCACAAAGGTATCCATCACAATATCTCTTGACGTCGAGGACTTTTGTAAGCAAGAAGGGTGCTGGAGAGGAAGTTGAGTTAGTCCTTAAGGTATCCATCAAATGTGGTAACGTGAAGGTATAACCAACTCTTAATTTCTCAAAAAACCTACTAAACCTTGCATCTTTGTCTCATGTGTGTGCCCAACCATTAAAAATCCCACTTGGACAACCTTGAAAAACACCTTGCAAAACAAGAAGAGACAAATATGCAAACAAGTACCGATTTTTGTTTTCACCTACACATTTATCTAGTTGTAGGAGCAAGTTCTTTGGAAACTTATAGAATGATGAAGTTCCACTAGCACCCTCATTTGTAGATGGTTGGTCAGCTAGAACATGCATTGGTGTGGTTGGTGCTCTTGATACTATGGGCCCTACATTGGAAGTAGAACAACTTGCTTGATCTGCTAGCAAGGTAGTAGCTACTTCAAAAAGTGGTGTGAGATTCCTAGTTATGAAGGTGGCATGCACATTATCACTTGACACCTATTTAATAATAGGTGCTTTACCATCATTGATATTGTAGTTATGAAGGTGGCATGCACATTATCACTTGACACCTATTTAATAAGGCACTTTACCATCATTGATATTGTGGTAGTCTAAAGCTTCCCTTGAGTTCAAAGAACCAATAAGTGAAACATTGCTTCTCGAAAGCCCATTTGTTGCTAGATTACCAAGAGGGTGCTTATCCATCCTCTCTAAGTTATGTAAATAGAATGCAATGGATCCCATTGTGAGATTGGGGTCAGCAGAGCAGACGGCCATAATTAGTGCAAAGTGCCCATAATGACCCTTCTCATGCCCATGTGTGATCATACCAATCAATGCTGCCTCTAGTTGCCATGCTGAATCCGTATCCTCTGGTATAATCCATAGTCTAGGAATGGTTTGTCTTCTTTTGATCCATCTTGTCATGGATGATACACAAATATGTGTTTGGTTGTGTTTATGAAAACGCATGTCATCCGTAGTACAAGCTTCGACAATTTTTTTGCTGATTCATGTGAATGTTTCTTTCCTCCCTGATGCTTACTCTTTCTTGTATACTTGTTGTGGCTTCCATTCTATCCTTGAGTGAACTACACAAGCTGCACTTGGAGAACTCACTTGTCTTTGTCAAGGCCACATGTGGGAACTCTTTATTCCGAATTTCTCCCAAAAGAAGACTTGGATAGCTTATTGTCATATCCCAATTGATCAAGTGTTGTGTTGATCTCATCTAGTATGTCCACTTGCTTATATTTTTTTTGGTATTTTTAATTGAGTCTCCCTTGAACCATCCAGCATAGTTCTACTCTTATTAGGCACCCACTTTGAGTTCATGTCCACAAAGTCTTGAACTAGTGCTCTAGCCATACCAATATGCTCTAGACTACTTTCTCATTATTCTTGTGTTTCCATGCACATGTTGATGCACACCAACCTCAAACTTTTCTCCGTAGTAGTGACAAAAGGATGTCTTTGGGATTCCATGCACTTCATACCATGCTCAACAATAGACAATCATCTCATTTAGCTTAAAATATTTAATCTTTTGACTTTTTGAGTCTTGAAGCCAAGATATGGAGAGCACATCATATACATAGTTTGTACAGGTTTCTTAAGAATCTCCCTAAAACTCCTGGTGTATACTCGTTACCATGTCACCTCCGTGTAAGCTGACAAAATTTACTCTGACAACAATCAATAGTGGAAACCATTTGCACTGATTCAACTGACACATAAAAACTAAAAGAAGTTGGTGGTGCTCTCTCCTTTGAAATTCTATTTATGAAAGTGCAGATCCTTTTTTTTTTAAATGTTGGGGCATCATTAACCACTATTGGAAATTCATAAGTGGTATGCTCTCCATCAACCTGCATGGCCTCAATGGCTACATAGCATTGTATGAGATGTTGTGTAGCATTGTAGTCTATTTAATGGGCCACTTAACTAAGTTGTTTTGATATCCACATCGGGCATAGTTCTTCTTAATGTACTCTCATGTGCCCTTTCAATAGTCACACCCACACAATCCTCACCAAGTTGCTCAAAGTTGACATAATTGTTTGGAAACATATACAAGATCAACCCCTTGTACATCATCTGACTCTTGCACTCATCCCATAAAAGGACCCTTATGTTCTTCAAAGATTCTTGAATTTTTAGGTCATTGTCTAAAGATGTTACTAGTATTGCATCTACAATTGGAGGTTACATAAGATCTGTTTGTTCATCTTAACTTTTAATAGGCCCTCCAAAACTCACAAAGCCACCAAAAGGCCTTAACAACATCTAAGGTCACTGGATGGTACTCCAGATTGCACCTCTTAGCTCACTTATATCCATTGTAGGGAAGGGAAGATGTGCATCCTTCACAAACTCTTCCACAAACACACACATTCCCTTGCCCAATCTTTGTATTGCTGCAAAAACAAGTTGGATCTACTCTAGACATGCAACCAATACCATGTTTTAGCATCATATAGATCTTGACTCTAGGTTGAATGTATACCCCTATCATTTTAATGTAAGACTATCATAAAACATTCTCTACATGTCCTTGCATAATATATCAAGATTATGCATGGTAGAATGGCCCTATGGCCAACCTTGCAAGAGTAATGTGTTTTAGAATGGCCACATGGTCATTCTCCCATGCACAATGTGATTGAAACAATGGCCTTAGGGCCAATCTAAAACACATTATAGCTGGTAGAATTTCCCTAGGGCCATTCTAAAGTGGAATTTGCATGGTAGAATGGTCAATGGCCATTCTTGATCCCATGCATATATAATTTATCAAGACTATGCATGTTAGAATGGCCCTATGGTCATTCTACAATGCAAAATGTAATTTTGAATAGCCTTAGGGTCATTCTATAATGCACAATGTGTTTGAAAGAGAATGACCCTAGGGCCATCCATGATGCTCTTTAGAATGGCCATTGGGCCCTTCTTTCAAGCACATTGTGTATGGTAGAATGGTCCCATGGCTATTCTAAAACACATTGTGCTTGCAAAAATGGCCTTAGGGCCATTCTATACCCTATCATGCCAAGTACTAGTGTATATTAGAATGGCTTTAGGATCATTCTCTACATGTGCATGTATAAAATATCAATATATTGAATGGACATATGGCAATTCTTGTAAGCACAATGTGGCAAGAATAGCCCTAGGGCTATTCTAAAGCACATTGTGCTTACAGGAATAGCCATAATGCCATTCTAACATTGTGCTTATAGGAATAGCCATAATGCCATTCTAACATTCATAATATTGATGTTTTATGCATGCACATGTAGAGATTGGCCCTAAGACCATTCTAAAATTTACCAACAATTGACACAAGAGACTAGAGAATGGCCCTAGGACCATTCTTGGAAGCACAATATGCTTTAGAATGGCCCTAGGGCCATTGGCCACTCTACCATGCACAATGTGCTTGAAAGAATGGACCTAGGTCCATTCTAAAGAACATCATGGATGGTAGAATGGCCTTAGGGCCATGCTTTTAAGCACATTGTGTATGATAAAATGGCCCTAAGGCCATTCTAAAGCACATTGTTCTTGCAAGAATGGCCCTAGGACTATTTGTTATGGTTCACCCTAATCCCCCTTGAAACACATCTAATAAGAGATTACCTACTAGTGAGTTGCAACTGTCACTCGTGATCTTTCCAATGGCCAAGCTCGTAACCCTTGAGGTATCCAAGCTCTACAACTCCTTGAGGAGCAATTCCACTGCATCTCCCATGAGCATTGTCACATCGCCACGTTGCACTACGTGTACTCATCCCTCCTCTCACCTCACATCACTCACACACACTCACTAGCATGCATTAGAGAGAGAGAGATATCAGCAAGAGCAAAACTCTATTGCACAATGGGAGAGTTATTTGTATTATGAGAGATATTCACTTATATACATGACCATAAGTATTCACACTCACTTAAACTGTGGTGCCGACCGGGCACTTTAGGCTCATAAGAGGCCTAATGTTATTACAATGACTACTCTCATAATATATCCATAAAGTACATTACTTTGGGACTTCATCCTAGCTTGCTACCACACGCTCTTGAAGCAGAAATCACCATAAGTATTACATAGGACCATTACGGGCGCCCGTGCAATTTGTAGATTTGGATACCATTGCTTCATATCTTGAATGTATGACCTTTTGGTGTATCCAAATTGACTCCTTGATGTAAGATAATGGCAGTAGCTCTTGTTAACCCTAGGAATGGGTTAACATTCCTCCCTTCTTGATGTCGATCGCGTCCTCGTGATCGCGTTGAAGATCTTTTTGTGGGTAGAATTGGCAAGTTGATGGCTTTTGATGTTGAGTGACGTTCAATGGTCGTTCCTTTGGACGGAATAAGAAAGGCTAGTTAGTAAATGAAAAGGTTAGAGGCTAGCAGAAATTCCTAATGGGGTGGGGGGGTTGGGGTATTTGCGAATGATTGTATTTTTATTTGTGTGAGTTTTTTTTTGGGCTTTTTGTTCACTTGGTTTTTTGGCAATCATAAGTAGAGTTACATGTGATTTGTGTTAGTGGGGAAACTAAGAGATGTTAATAATGGGAGAGAAGAGAAGGAGGATTCGGAGGAACGTAGACAAAATCATCAGAATGAGATTGTGATTCTTCTCAGTTCCTCATCTGATTTGTTGAAGTGACATTCACCATTTGAATAAATTAGTCTTGGATGAAGTTCCTTTTTATGGCAAGATTCGTGTCAGATGTTGTTGAGTAGGACCTGTCCCTGCATGCTTCTTTCCATGTGCTTTTCATTCTTTTATGTATATTTAAGTGCCCTTATGAAGAAAATATACACAAAGTACAAGAATTGAGTCATATAGACTCTTATTGAGCTGCTCTCGTTGGAGTAGCCACTTGTTGTGGGGCGAGGCTTGAAAGAATTACTACAACTTATGAGGCTATTATAGATATCGTCACCAAGGATAAGATATCAATGTGTTGTGAAGATTTTTTAAATTTTTAAAGAGAGGCTTACAATTTTGAAGAAAAATTCTAGGTGATGGGTTGTACCATTGACCAGGCTTACGCCCACCATAGCCCCCCCATCCAGAGATGTACCTGGAAGGTTGTTGATGATGAGGCTCTGGTGGATATGCCCTCTAATGCATGAGTATGGATATGTACTCATGAAGCAGCTGCTACATTAACTTAGCCAAAAGAATAGTAAGCTATAAGATTAACAAGAATGTAATGGCTTTTGAAGATTGTTGGGGCTATTTATGTGACTCCTTTGTGTGTGTGTGTGTGTGTGTGTGTGTGTGTGTGTTTTGCTTGCTACCACTTGGCAAGCAACAGGTTCTTGTGGCTACTCTCCTTTTTGAGAGAATAGGATCTTAAGTGTAGCCTATTCACTCATGTTTCTCATCCAAAGGAGTGAAAAGAGCATTGTGAGTTTATCTTTGATGTGCTCATAAGTCTCCGTTGTTGCAGACACAGGAATTGATTCTTGAATTTATGGTTCAAGTGTTATCAAGGCGGTAGGCACAGCTATTGGATGGTTGCCATTGGGTTTGAATGAACCCACAAGCTCTTGTGTAGGTGCTGAATGCACGAGAGGGGTTGAGTGATTTGCTTTGTGTTTTTTGGTTCTCCATTCTTGTCGAATCTTACGTGAAGCTGTTGGGATTGAAGTTGGTGGTGAGGCTATCTTCACTTTGTTCGATTTTGGCCATATGGAGGTATTACCATAATAATACCCTTGTTGTTGAAGCAGGTTCATAGGCACCCATCTTTAAGAAACATTATAATTTGCTGTGCTTTTGGTGCTAAGGTTTCTTTCTTTGTGCAGGCTTAGGGGACTTTTTGATGCGCTTGGGAATCCAAGCTTTGGTATTTCCTTGGTAGTACTCTTGTGCTTGCAGTAAGCTTTTTGGTACCCACACTTGTTGAGATGTTGGAGTTCTTTGAGGACGTGGACGGTGTTGTGGAGTACTTTTATTTTTCCTTGGCCTCTAAGTTTTGCGTTGAGGAAGAGGCTTTGATGTGATCAAGGCACCCAAATTGGATTGGTGCCTTCGTCGTAACCTTGAGCTACAAGTAACTGCTTTTCCACCCAAATTGGTGCCTTCGTCGTAACCTTGAGCTACAAGTAACTGCTTTTCCACCCATATTTTCATACCATTAAGATATCTTGATTTTGGTTGTCTTGGTGGAGTTTTCTTTTTGGTGGAAGTGGAAGGTTGTGGGCCCTCCTTCACATTGGTTGGTGCTAAGGTTATAGGTTTGAGACTCATAGGCATTATTGATGATGAGGATAGAGTCTTTTGTGGAGTGGTTGTCAATGATGATGTTGAGGCTTTTGAGAATGTAGCCCTCTCCTGTGGTGAGGGTGGTAAATGAGGAGTTGTCGAGGTCAAGGCTTTTTCGTTGAGTTCCTTTTTAGAGATAGATGGTTGGGCTTGGGGAACTTTTTCAGGAAGATCTGCTAATTGCGAGGTTTTGGTATTGGACTTTGTTGGTGAGGATGGAGCTGAAGGGGATGCTTATGGATGAGAATGAGTACACATTGAATCTAATAGGGAATAAGTAATGTGGTCCGAGAGTGGATAATGTGGAAAGACGAGAGTTCATTATAGAAACTGTATTTTGTGACTGTTTGTAAATGACTGTTTTATGTCAAGAATGCTGGGGAAGCATTTTGACCGTCTTGAGGATTAAGGTCATGAAGACCGAACTGATAAAGTTGCAACTGCTGACGGAGAGTCAATGGAGGACGTCTCGCGTAGCAAGGTCGACCGAGGTCTTGACCAGCCTCGGTTCGATTTAAATGGTGAGCTTCTGGTACGGTGGATTAGGGACCAAGGAAGCGGCCTATGAGTGAAGCACTAGGTCACCTGCGAAGGATCTTAGAGGGTGCTGACCATACGGTGCTCGCTCTCTGGGTCGCCGAAGATACCCACACGTGCGTCGAGGAAGATATTGGAACAAGGAGTAAGAGTTGTTTTCTGAAACCGGGCATGGATCCGGTTGATTGACCTTGCTGGTCCTCAACGGATGAGTCCATGGCTCTTTTATATGAATCTGTGCGTTGATCTTGCTGATCTTCCACAGAGATTCCATTCTATTATATGAATATATTACTGGTTACTATGAGCTAGGAACTATGGAAAAGGCCCCTGAGTGAACAGGTGGTGAGCATTCTGGTTGCCAATGATGCCATAAGTATACCGATGAATGAATGACTGAAAATAAGGATTCAACCATAGACTTTGAGGATTGTCATCAGTGACATAATGGTTTCATTAAAAGATTGTTTTAAAATTAGCTGATGCTAAGAAAAAGGCAATTTCATATTGGGTGTGTAAGTGGTGTGACTAATTTTATGTTTGCATGAACTTCCGGCTAGGGGGCCTTGGAACTCTTTTCCTTGGTACCCGGGACAAAACCTAACCAAATTCTTAATTGGATCCCATCACTATAGTGGTTGGGCAGTTGGCTAACCCATGGGACTGGATGGGATTAGGCTGGACTGATGGATCCGTAAATCGAGACTCAATTTCTGTTATTACGATAGATAAAGTAAATCCCAGATAGTAATTGTTCTATGGATAGGAATCAACGGCTGTGCCTCTTGATGGGAAAAAAAGCGGTAATCCCAATGATCCAAGTGCAAGTTTCTTCCTTGATCTGACCGAGTATCTTTATAGGTGCAGTCGGATCAGCGTGATCAGTAATGATCTTGACTACGTTAGAGTAAAAAGTTATCTTGGTGGAATCGCCCGTGCTTTCCGAGTAAGGGAAGTTTTTCCGGGTTCGGTTTTGGAAAAACCGACGGATTAGTCTCTTGTCCGGATATCCGTGGACGAGGCCCCGAGTGTGAGACCCCTGTCCCGCATGAGAAGTGCTACTTCCGCTGCTAGTACCCCGAATCCGTTGCTCGGTGGGGACAGGGATCTCATAGTTGGTATCAGAGCGAATTGGCTAATAAACATCAACTGAAAAGCCAAATATGTCAAAAATTTATCAAGTAGCACAAAAAGGTTATAATTGTGTGATTTAATTCATACAAATTGATATTCAAACTAATTTCGTAAATTAGTAATTGGGTCTTCAAATGGAAGTACCGCAATTATATGGAACCCTGACTTGCTTGAGGCTTAGACATGATAGTATTTACCTTATAATTCCAAGTATCATGACTAACCGTATATACCGAGGGTATAACTGCAGCTCTTTACCGACAGTATATACGAGTAAATCTAAGGCTTGAAATTATAAGCATTAATGCTATCCAGTTGATGAATTCGAATGTGGTTGATATGATTTTTAATTCTCTTTGCGAACTGATAAATTGATTGGGATTCTGATTGAAAAACAATGACCCCTGAAAATGGGTTGAAATGTAATAAACTGAGCGAAACCACAATGTGGATGATTGGGATGAGTTCCTGTGATGATATTCATGACTAGTATGATGATAATGATTTCAGCTAATCACTATGAGATTAGTGGATTGTGCTGTCAAATTGCTACTATTAACACTTGACACGGTAGATCAAGTTAAGGGATGACAAATTGAGAACTTACTTGTCTGAAATTTCCGTGGAGGAATGTTCATAAAGAAATTTTTCGATGTAATGGACCATTATCGTGTTAAAGAGATGAATGATATGATTTGAATGAATTGTTATTTAATGATGAGTTCTATTTAAGGGATAATTATCCCCGTATTCTGTTGGGGTGACCAGAATATAAGGAACCCTAGAATAAATTGGATCTTAAGAAAAAGAGTTGTCCTCTACTTTGCGAGATGAGGACATCTCGCACTTTTTAAGTGGGGTAGAATGGAAGATTCCTCCCCCAGCCTTCGAGGCATGCAGGAGTAAGAATCTCCCTTCCCTCTCTAAAATAAAAGAAAGATTCTGTTTAAAAAGGGAAGACACTTTTCCCAGAATACTTCTCAGGAGCCCACCTGTTTTAAGGATTCAAAACGATGAGTTCAGAAGTGAGAATCGGTGTTTTGGATGCCAAGGTTTTGGTCATCAGTTAAAAGACTGCCCGACTCCTACCATGAAAAGGGCACAAGGAAGTCTAGAACCCAAATTCAGAGACCAATTCCTTCATATCAATCTAATCAGGCGGACAAGATTGCTTAACTCCATTAACTAGTTCCGACCCATTGATTAGGGTCGAGATGACCAGTCAAATGCTTGGCGACATAGAGCAACAGATGCAGGCAATTCATAAAGATATAAACGCTACCCAGGATCGATAAGAAGAGGACAATCAGAGAATTCAAAGAAGCAGTTATAGTCCTCAATTGAATACGGACCAAAAGAATTTCTTTATCTCTAGGGGAGTATAAGTAGTTATCCCCCATATTGCGGACCAAAGAAAGTAGGTGACTTAGCCTACAAACTTCTTTTATCTCTTCATCTCAAAGTTCTTAATGCCTTCTATAGAAAAATGTGCCAAACCCAAATCAGGGAAAGACGGTAAAACTTCAGTGGCAAGATACCGTTGGCTTCTAAGTTACGCTAGCTCCTTCCTTTATATAAGTCGTAACTTTTACTTGTCGCTCACAGTAATCTTACTTCCATCGATCTCCTTTCTTTCTTAATCTCCTTCATGGCTTGGCAATAGGAATTAGTTTTATCCATGATGGTTTCTCACCTTCAAGACGCAAGCGAGTCTGTGAAGAAGGATTTTATAGAACAGTATGAGCGCTCACTTTTTCCTCACTTAGGAACTTCTGTAGCTCAGACTAAATGGCGGACCTATCAAGATATAACTAGGGTAACACCCTGGGGTTAGCAGCACTTTCGTAACAATGTCCGCTTGGCCATGGTTATTGAAGCCTTGGGTTTGGGTCCCCGATACTACTGCGTCATGAGATCAAGACATCTTGGGTTTTCTGAGCGGGTCTTCTTACTGGCATGTTTTCTTCCTCATCAGAAGATATGTCTTTACCCCGTTTTTAGCTTGCCTCTCAGAGGTCCTTTTGTTAGATCACCTCATACCACTAAGATAGGTGCGGCAATAACCAACAGAATTATTCCCATAGATGAGTTACCTTATACGTGCGCAGCTTGTGAGTGCTGCTTTTGTGATCATATGATGGACGGGCTTATGGAAGTGTAAAGAGTTCTTCTATCCTTACTGTATATGTTCCAAGAATGAATAAAGTTTAAATCTTGTTCTTGTCTTGATCCTTACTCTCTTTGAAACTTTTTTATTTGGTGGTTAATCTTAATTAAATCTTTCTCTAAGTCTCATGTTCGTGCATCTCGCGAAATTATCCCAAGTTTGCGAGATGAGGACATCTCGCGTTTTTCAAGTGTGAGAGAATGTAAGATTCCTCCCCAGCCTCTCAAAATGTCCAGCATATTCCCCTGTAATCAATTCCCTCTTCAGAAATATAAGAGATCTCGTCTCTACCTGTTTTGACATAGAGAGAGAAAATATTCTAGAGAGAGAATATTCAGATTATGAATATTTTTGGATAGAAAAATAACTCATCGTATTAAAATAAGTTTCCCTGAATCAAAAATTCAAAAAGAACTTTCCAATGTGCAATTGAAATTTATTGGAAATGGGTATAAAGGACCTTAGCCTAAGGGTCTAGATTTTCAGGAATTTTTGGATTATGGTCCAATTAAGGTTCCTATGGGCCAATAGCATCAATCCATGTGTAGGGAGGAGATAAATCCAATTTGTAAAAGAAGATACCCAAAAATGAGTAAATGCTCACATAAGATGAAGAGTTGACTATGTACAAGGTTTATTAGTAAGAAACTATGAGTAATATCAAAAATATGAGATATTTTTGATATCCAAAAATGAGTAAATTCTCACATAAGATGAAGAGTTAAAAATGTACAAGGTTTATTAGTAAAAAACTATGAGCAATATTAAAAATATGAGATATTTTGGGTATAATAATTCTATTTTGACACATATGTAAGGAAGGGGAGTCCATTAAAGGAGGTGCATATTTCACATGCTTGAATGAGTTTTAAACTAAAAAATAATGTGATATTTTTATCTCTCCTCTCTCTTGAATCAAACCAAATCAAAATGGAACCAAACCGAATAAAAAAGGAACCAAACTAGATCCAAATCTAGTCCAAATTCAACCAAACTGAATCTGGAAAATTCTAGAATTCAGTTAGCTTTGGTTAGAGCTTCCCTCTCCTATAAATAGAACATGAGTCCTTTGAAAAAAATAGAAGAATTTTACTATACTAGAGTTATGCTGAAATAATGCTAATTTCTACTATTCTCTAAAATTCTCTCCAAATTGAAGAAATTGGAGCTTCCCTCTTTCTTCAATCCCCATTGGTGGCTCCATCAACATACTTAACCAATTGATTGGTTGGGGGCCTCTACCGTGAACAAAGAATCAAGCAATTTGTAAGGTAAATGGTGAATTTTGATCTTTTCTATAATTTCTCAATGCTTCTCTCTTCTCAACCCCTCTCAAGCTTGAGAAGCTTAATTAGAATGGTTTTTGAATGCTATTGAAGTTAATTGATGAATGGTAGTGAAGAATTAGATAATTTGATGAATGCTATTGAAGTTAATTGATTAATAATAGTAAAGAATTACATAAATTTCCATTTATGCTTAATTCTAATGGTTTTTATGTAATTTCTCTCTCTCACTCAAGAAATGGTCATACTCATGACCCATTCTCAATCCAAATGAAGCTTTTCATAAAGCTTTTCCTTAATCCAAGATTAATCTATGCTTGAGGTCAAATTAATGGCTTTTTTCTATGCTTTTAGTTTATGTATTTCATGAATATTGATGATTCAACCCATTATTGGGTTAATGATCCAATTAGGGATCATTCTAATCATTTCTTTAATGATAAGCTTTATCCTTCAAAATAAATTGAGATTTATCAGTCATAGTAGCGGAGCTATGGTAAAAATTTTATAAAAATTACACATAAAATAATTTTATTCAAAGCATGAAAAGAGAACTTCCTACCATATTCTAGGAATTATCATCCTAGATTAATTGAAAGAATTTTATTGTAATCATGGAGAAATTAATTTTTATGTTATGCATAATTGATGATTATTTTATTGTAAAAGTGTTACTTTTATCATATTTGGATTTCATGCATAGAGGTATGCATAAAAGAATTATTATTTTAATATAAAAGTGTTTCTTTTATCATATTTGGATTTCATGCATAGAGGTATGAATAAAAGAATTATTATTTTAATAAGAAAGTGTTTCTTTTATCATATTTGGATTTCATGCATAGAGGTATGCATAAAAGAATTATTCTTTTAATATAAAAGTGTTTCTTTTATCATATTTGGATTTCATGCATAGAGGTATGCATAAAAGTTGATTATTTTATTATAAAAGTGTTACTTTTATCACATTTGGATTTCATGCATAGAGGTATGCATAAAAATTGATTATTTTATTATAAAAGTGTTACTTTTATCACATTTGGATTTCATGCATAGAGGTATGCATAAAAATTGATTATTTTATTATAAAAGTGTGACTTTTATCATATTTGGATTTCATGCATAGAGGTATGCATAAAAGTTGATTATTTTATTATAAAAGTGTGACTTTTATCATATTTGGATTTCATGCATAGAGGTATGCATAAAAGTTGATTATTTTATTATAAAAGTGTGACTTTTATCATATTTGGATTTCATGCATAGAGGTATGCATAAAAGTTGATTATTTTATTATAAAAGTGTGACTTTTATCATATTTGGATTTCATGCATAGAGGTATGCATAAAAGTTGATTATTTTATTGTAAAAGTGTTACTTTTATCATATTGGATTTCATGTATAGAGGTATGCATAAAAGATATTCCTTTTATACTAAAAGTGTGATTTTCATCATAAATGGATTTTATGCATAACTTAGATGCATAAGAGAAATTCTTTTATTCTAAAAGTGTAATTCCTACCAAATTGAATTTATGCATAAGAAGATGCATAAAAGATTGATTTTTAAATTCAAAGTGTCATTCTCATCTAAATTGAATTTATGCATAGGAAGATGCATAAAAGAATGGAATTTCAATTCAAAAGTGTTATTCTCATCCAAATTGAATTTATGCATAGGAAGATGCATAAAAGATGGATTTTTAATTCAAAAGTGTCAATTCTCATCTAAATTGAGTTTATGCATAGGAAGATGCATAAGAGATGGAATTTTAATTCAAAAGTGTCATTTTCATTTAAAAAGAATTTATGCATAGGAAGATGCATAAAAGATTGATTTTTAAATGAGATGTGATAATATGTGTTAAGATGCGTATGGGAAGTGATAGGATGTGATAAGAGGTGTATGAGATGTGATAAGATGTGATAAGATGCGTATGGAAAGTGATAAGATGTGATAAGAGGTATATGAGATGTGAAAAGATGTGATAAGATGTGTATGAGATGTGATAGGATATGATAAGAGGTGTATGAGATGTGATAGAATGTGTTAAGATGAGTTAGGATGTGTTAAGATGGGTATGGGACGAGGTAGAGAGTGTATCTGATGGGATAAGATGTATATGGGATGTGTTAGGGCGAGAATGGATGTAGTATGAATGTATGGATGTAGATACGGATGTATGTATGTATGTGGATGTGGATGTATGAATGAGGATGTGAAAATGGATGTATGTATGTAGATGTGGATGTATGGATGTGAATGTGAATGAAGATGTGGATGTATGTAGATGTGGATGTATGGATGTGAATGTGAATGAAGATGTGGATGTGGATGTATGGATGTAGATTCGGATGTAGATGTATGTATGTGGATGTGGGATAAGATGTATATGGGATGTGTTAGGGCAAGAATGGATGTAGTATGGATGTATGGATGTAGATGCGGATGTATGTATGTATGTGGATGTGGATGTATGAATGAGGATGTGAAAATGGATGTATGTATGTAGATGTGGATGTATGGATGTGAATGTGAATGAAGATGTGGATGTGGATGTATGGATGTATGGATGTAGATTCGGATGTATAGATGTATGGATGTGAATGTAAATGAAGATGTGGATGTGGATGTATGGAGTATGGATGTGGATGTATGGATGTAGATTCGGATGTAGATGTATGTATGTGAATGTGGATGTATGAATGAAAAATAGATGTATGCATGTAGATGCGTATGTATGAATGTGAAATTGGATGTATGTATAATGTAGATGTATGAATGAGGATGTGAAAATAGATGTATGCATGTAGATGCGTATGTATGAATGTGAAATTGGATGTATGATGTGGACGTACGAACATGGATATGTATGTAGAATAATGAATGTGAATGTGTATGATGTGAAGTAATGTGTAGTCTATATGAGTGAATGGATGAGAATGAGTACACATTGAATGTAATAGGGAATAAGTAATGTGGTCCGAGAGTGGATAATGTGGAAAGACGAGAGTTCATTATAGAAACTGTATTTTGTGACTGTTTGTAAATGACTGTTTTACGTCAAGAATGCTGGGGAAGCATTTTGACCGTCTTGAGGATTAAGGTCATGAAGACCGAACTGATAAAGTTGCAACTGCTGACGGAGAGTCAATGGAGGACGTCTCGCGTAGCAAGGTCGGCCGAGGTCTTGACCAGCCTCGGTTCGATTTAAATGGTGAGCTTCCGGTACGCTGGATTAGGGACCAAGGAAGCGGCCTATGAGTGAAGCGCTAGGTCACCTGCGAAGGATCCTAGAGGGTACTGACCATACGGTGCTCGGGCTCTGGGTCGCCAAAGATACCCACACGTGCGTCGAGGAAGATATTGGAACAAGGAGTAAGAGTTGTTTTCTGAAACCGGGCATGGATCTGGTTGATTGACCTTGCTGGTCCTCAACGGATGAGTCCATGGCTCTTTTATATGGATCTGTGGGTTGATCTTGCTGATCTTCCACGGAGATTCCATTCTATTATATGAATATATTACCGGTTACTATGAGCTAGGAACTATGGAAAAGGCCCCTGAGTGAACAGGTGGTGAGCGTTCTGGTTGCCAATGATGCCATAAGTATACCGATGAATGACTGAAAATAAGGATTCAACCATAGACTTTGAGGATTGTCATCAGTGACATAATGGTTTCATTAAAAGATTGTTTTAAAATTAGCTGATGCTAAGAAAAAGGCAATTTTATATTGGGTGTGTAAGTGATGTGACTAATTTTATGTTTGCATGAACTTCCGGCTAGGAGGCCTTGGAACTCTTTTCCTTGGTACCCAGGACAAAACCTAACCAAATTCTTAATTGGATCCCATCACTACAGTGGTTGGGCAGTTGGCTAACCCATGGGACTGGATGGGGTTAGGCTGGACTGATGGATCCGTAAATCGAGACTCAATTTCTGTTATTACGATAGATAAAGTAAATCTCGGATAGTAATTGTTCTATGGATAGGAATCAACGGCTGTGCCTCTTGATGGGGAAAAAAGCGTTGATCCCAATGATCCAAGTGCAAGTTTCTTCCTTGATCTGACCGAGTATCTTTATAGGTGCAGTCGGATCAGCGTGATCAGTAATGATCTTGACTACGTTAGAGTAAAAAGTTATCCTGGTGGAATCGCCCGTGCTTTCCGGGTAAGGGAAGTTTTTTCGGGTTCGGTTTTGGAAAAACCGACGGATTAGTCTCTTGTCCGGATATCCGTGGACGAGGCCCCGAGTGTGAGACCCCTGTCCCGCGCGAGAAGTGCTACTTCCGCCTGCTAGTACCCCGAATCCGTTGCTCGGTGGGGATAGGGATCTCACAGTTGGTATCAGAGCGAATTGGCTAATAAACATCAACTGAAAAGCCAAATATGTCAAAAATTTATCAAGTAGCACAAAAAGGTTATAATTGTGTGATTTAATTCATACAAATTGATATTCAAACTAATTTCATAAATTAGTAATTGGGTCTTCAAATGGAAGTACCGCAATTATATGGAACCCTGACTTGCTTGAGGCTTAGACATGATAGTATTTACCTTATAATTCCAAGTATCATGACTAACCGTATATACCAAGGGTATAACTGCAGCTCTTTACCGACAGTATATACGAGTAAATCTAAGGCTTGAAATTATAAGCATTAATCTAGTTGATGAATTCGAATGTGGTTGATATGATTTTTAATTCTGTTTGCAACTGATAAATTGATTGGGATTCTGATTCAAAAACGATGACCCCTGAAAATGGGTTGAAATGTAATAAACTGAGCGAAACCACAATGTGGATGATTGGGACGAGTTCCTGTGATGATATTCATGACTAGTATGATGATAATGATTTCAGCAAATCACTATGAGATTAGTGGATTGTGCTGTCAAATTGCTACTGTTAACACTTGACACGGTAGATCAAGTTAAGGGATGACAAATTGAGAACTTACTTGTCTGAAATTTCCGTGGAGGAATGTTCATAAAGAAATTTTTCGGTCTAATGGACCATTATCGTGTTAAAGAGATGAATGATATGATTTGAATGAATTGTTATTTAATGATGAGTTCTATTTAAGAGATAATTATCCCCGTATTCTGTTGGGTTGACCAGAATATAAGGAACCCTAGAATAAATTAGATCTTAAGAAAAAGAGTTGTCCTCTACTTTGCGAGATGAGGACATCTCGCACTTTTTAAGTGGGGTAGAATGTAAGATTCCTCCCCCAGCCTTCGAGGTATGCAGGAGTAAGAATCTCCCTTCCCTCTCTAAAATAAAAGAAAGATTCTGTTTAAAAAGGGAAGACACTTTTCCCAGAATACTTCTCAGGAGCCCACCTGTTTTAAGGATTCAGAACGATGAGTTCAGAGGTGAGAATCGGTGTTTTGGATGCCAAGGTTTTGGTCATCAGTTAAAAGATTGCCCGACTCCTACCATGAAAAGGACACAAGGAAGTCTAGAACCCAAATTCAGAGACCAATTCCTTCATACCAATCTAATCAGGGTCCGTCTCGGACAAGATTGCTTAACTCCATTAACTAGTTCCGACCCATTGATTAGGGTCGAGATGACCAGTCAAATGCTTGGCGACATAGAGCAACAGATGCAGGCAATTCATAAAGATATAAACGCTGCCCAGGATCGATAGAGATAATATACAGATAAGAAGAGGACAATCAGAGAATTCAAAGAAGCAGTTATAGTCTTCAATTGAATACGGACCAAAAGAATTTCTTTATCTCTAGGGGAGTATAAGTAGTTATCCCCCATATTGCGGACCAAAGAAAGTAGGTGACTTAGCCTACGAACTTCTTTTATCTCTTCATCTCAAAGTTCTTAATGCCTTCTATAGAAAAATGTGCCAAACTCAAATCAGGGAAAGACGGTAAAACTTCAGTGGCAAGATACCGTTGGCTTCTAAGTTACGCTAGCTCCTTCCTTTATATAAGTCGTAACTTTTACTTGTCGCTCACAGTAATCTTACTTCCATCGATCTCCTTTCTTTCTTAATCTCCTTCATGGCTTGGCAATAGGAATTAGTTTTATCCATGATGGTTTCTCACCTTCAAGACGCAAGCGAGTCTGTGAAAAAGGATTTTATAGAACAGTATGAGCGCTCACTTTTTCCTCACTTAGGAACTTCTGTAGCTCAGACTAAATGGCGGACCTATCAAGATATAACTAGGGTAACACCCTGGGGTTAGCAGCACTTTCGTAACAATGTCCGCTTGGCCATGGTTATTGAAGCCTTGGGTTTGGGTCCCCGATACTACTGCGTCATGAGATCAAGACATCTTGGGTTTTCTGAGCGGGTCTTCTTACTGGCGTGTTTTCTTCCTCATCAGAAGATATGTCTTTACCCCGTTTTTAGCTTGCCTCTCAGAGGTCCTTTTGTTAGATCACCTCATACCACTAAGATAGGTGCGGCAATAACCAACAGAATTATTCCCATAGATGAGTTACCTTATACGTGCGCAGCTTGTGAGTGCTGCTTTTGTGATCATATGATGGACGGGCTTATGGAAGTGTAAAGAGTTCTTCTATCCTTACTGTATATGTTCCAAGAATGAATAAAGTTTAAATCTTGTTCTTGTCTTGACCCTTACTCTCTTTGAGACTTTTTTATTTGGTGGTTAATCTTAATTAAATCTTTCTCTAAGTCTCATGTTCGTGCATCTCGCGAAATTATCCCAAGTTTGCGAGATGAGGACATCTCGCATTTTTCAAGTGTGAGAGAATGTAAGATTCCTCCCCAGCCTCTCAAAATGTCCAGCATACTCCCCTGTAATCAATTTCCTCTTCAGAAATATAAGAGATCTCGTCTCTACCTGTTTTGACATAGAGAGAGAAAATATTCTAGAGAGAGAATATTCAGATTATGAATATTTTTGGATAGAAAAATAACTCATCTTATTAAAATAAGTTCCCCTGAATCAGAAATTCAAAAAGAACTTTCCAATGTGCAATTGGAATTTATTGGAAATGGGTATAAAGGACCTTAGCCTAAGGGTCTAGATTTTCAGAAATTTTTGGATTATGGTCCAATTAAGGTTCCTATGGGCCAATAGCATCAATCCATGTGTAGGGAGGAGATAAATCCAATTTGTAAAAGAAGATACCCAAAAATGAGTAAATGCTCACATAAGATGAAGAGTTGACTATGTACAAGGTTTATTAGTAAGAAACTATGAGTAATATCAAAAATATGAGATATTTTTGATATCCAAAAATGAGTAAATGCTCACATAAGATGAAGAGTTGAAAATGTACAAGGTTTATTAGTAAAAAACTATGAGCAATATTAAAAATATGAGATATTTTGGGTATAATAATTCTATTTTGACACATATGTAAGGAAGGGGAGTCCATTAAAGGAGGTGCATATTTCACATGCTTGAATGAGTTTTAAACTCAAAAATAATGTGATATTTTTATCTCTCCTCTCTCTTGAATCAAACCAAATCTAAATGGAACCAAACCGAATCAAAAAGGAACCAAACTAGATCCAAATCTAGTCCAAATTCAACCAAACTGAATCTGGAAAATTTTAGAATTCAGTTAGCTTTTGTTAGAGCTTCCCTCTCCTATAAATAGAACATGAGTCCTTTGAAAAAAATAGAAGAATTTTACTATACTAGAGTTATGCTGAAATAATGCTAATTTCTACTATTCTCTAAAATTCTCTCCAAATTGAAGAAATTGGAGCTTCCCTCTTTCTTCAATCCCCATTGGTGGCTCCATCAACATACTTAACCAATTGATTGGTTGGGGGCCTCTACCGTGAACAAAGAATCAAGCAATTTGTAAGGTAAATGGTGAATTTTGATCTTTTCTATAATTTCTCAATGCTTCTCTCTTCTCAACCCCTCTCAAGCTTGAGAAGCTTAATTAGAATGGTTTTTGAATGCTATTGAAGTTAATTGATGAATGGTAGTGAAGAATTAGATAATTTGATGAATGCTATTGAAGTTAATTGAATAATAGTAAAGAATTACATAAATTTCTATTTATGCTTAATTCTAATGGTTTTTATGTAATTTCTCTCTCTCACTCAAGAAATGGTCATACTCATGACCCATTCTCAATCCAAATGAAGCTTTTCATAAAGCTTTTCCTTAATCCAAGATTAATCTATGCTTGAGGTCAAATTAATGGCTTTTTTCTATGCTTTTAGTTTATGTATTTCATGAATATTGATGATTCAACCCATTATTGGGTTAATGATCCAATTAGGGATCATTCTAATCATTTCTTTAATGATAAGCTTTATCCTTCAAAATAAATTGAGATTTATCAGTCATAGTAGCGGAGCTATGGTAAAATTTTTATAAAAATTACACATAAAATAATTTTATTCAAAGCATGAAAAGAGAACTTCCTACCATATTCTAGGAATTATCATCCTAGATTAATTGAAAGAATTTTATTGTAATCATGGAGAAATTGATTTTTATGTTATTCATAATTGATGATTATTTTATTATAAAAGTGTTACTTTTATCATACTTGGATTTCATGCATAGAGGTATGCATAAAAGAATTATTATTTTAATATAAAAGTGTTTCTTTTATCATATTTGGATTTCATGCATAGAGGTATGCATAAAATAATTATTATTTTAATATAAAAGTGTTTCTTTTATCATATTTGGATTTCATGCATAGAGGTATGCATAAAAGAATTATTATTTTAATATAAAAGTGTTTCTTTTATCATATTTGGATTTCATGCATAGAGGTATGCATAAAAGTTAATTATTTTATTATAAAAGTGTTACTTTTATCACATTTGGATTTCATGCATAGAGGTATGCATAAAAATTGATTATTTTATTATAAAAGTGTTACTTTTATCATATTTGGATTTCATGCATAGAGGTATGCATAAAAGTTGATTATTTTATTATAAAAGTGTGACTTTTATCATATTTGGATTTCATGCATAGAGGTATGCATAAAAGTTGATTATTTTATTATAAAAGTGTGACTTTTATGATATTTGGATTTCATGCATAGAGGTATGCATAAAAGTTGATTATTTTATTATAAAAGTGTGACTTTTATCATATTTGGATTTCATGCATAGAGGTATGCATAAAAGTTGATTATTTTATTGTAAAAGTGTTACTTTTATCATATTGGATTTCATGTATAGAGGTATGCAAAAAAGATATTCTTTTTGTACTAAAAGTGTGATTTTCATCATAAATGGATTTTATGCATAACTTAGATGCATAAGAGAAATTCTTTTATTCTAAAAGTGTAATTCCTACCAAATTGAATTTATGCATAAGAAGATGCATAAAAGATTGATTTTTAAATTCAAAGTGTCATTCTCATCTAAATTAAATTTATGCATAGGAAGATGCATAAAAGAATGGAATTTCAATTCAAAAGTGTTATTCTCATCCAAATTGAATTTATGCATAGGAAGATGCATAAAAGATGGATTTTTAATTCAAAAGTGTCAATTCTCATCTAAATTGAGTTTATGCATAGGAAGATGCATAAGAGATGGAATTTTAATTCAAAAGTGTCATTTTCATTTAAAAAGAATTTATGCATAGGAAGATGCATAAAAGATTGATTTTTAAATGAGATGTGATAATATGTGTTAAGATGCATATGGGAAGTGATAGGATGTGATAAGAGGTGTATGAGATGTGATAAGATGCATATGGGAAGTGATAAGATGTGATAAGAGGTGTATGAGATGTGAAAAGATGTGTATGAGATGTGATAGGATATGATAAGAGGTGTATGAGATGTGATAGAATGTGTTAAGATGAGTTAGGATGTGTTAAGATGGGTATGGGACGAGGTAGAGAGTGTATCTGATGGGATAAGATGTATATGGGATGTGTTAGGGCGAGAATGGATGTAGTATGAATGTATGGATGTAGATACGGATGTATGTATGTATGTGGATGTGGATGTGGATGTATGAATGTATGGATGTAGATACGGATGTATGTATGTATGTGGATGTGGATGTGGATGTATGAATGAGGATGTGAAAATGGATGTATGTATGTAGATGTGGATGTATGGATGTGAATGTGAATGAAGATGTGGATGTATGTAGATGTGGATGTATGGATGTGAATGTGAATGAAGATGTGGATGTGGATGTATGGATGTAGATTCGGATGTAGATGTATATGGGATGTGGGATAAGATTCGGATGTGGATGTGGATGTATGGATGTAGATTCGGATGTAGATGTATGTATGTGGATGTGGGATAAGATGTATATGGGATGTGTTAGGGTGAGAATGGATGTAGTATGGATGTATGGATGTAGATGCGAATGTATGTATGTATGTGGATGTGGATGTATGAATGAGGATGTGAAAATGGATGTATGTATGTAGATGTGGATGTATGGATGTGAATGTGAATGAAGATGTGGATGTGGATGTATGGAGGTAGATTCGGATGTAGATGTATGTATGTGAATGTGGATGTATGAATGAGGATGTGAAAATAGATGTATGCATGTAGATGCGTATGTATGAATGTGAAATTGGATGTATGTATAATGTAGATGTATGAATGAGGATGTGAAAATAGATGTATGCATGTAGATGCGTATGTATCAATGTGAAATTGGATGTATGATGTGGACGTACGAACATGGATATGTATGTAGAATAATGAATGTGTATGTGTATGTGAAGTAATGTGTAGTCTATATGAGTGAATGGATGAGAATGAGTACACATTGAATGTAATAGGGAATAAGTAATGTGGTCCGAGAGTGGATAATGTGGAAAGACGAGAGTTCATTATAGAAACTGTATTTTGTGACTGTTTGTAAATGACTGTTTTATGTCAAGAATGCTGGTGAAGCATTTTGACCGTCTTGAGGATTAAGGTCATGAAGACCGAACTGATAAAGTTGCAACTGCTGACGGAGAGTCAATGGAGGACGTCTCGCGTAGCAAGGTCGACCAAGGTCTTGACCAGCCTCGGTTCGATTTAAATGGTGAGCTTCCGGTACGCTGGATTAGGGACCAAGGAAGCGGCCTATGAGTGAAGCGCTAGGTCACCTGCGAAGGATCCTAGAGGGTGCTGACCATATGGTGCTCGGGCTCTGGGTCGCCGAAGATACCCACACGTGCGTCGAGGAAGATATTGGAACAAGGAGTAAGAGTTGTTTTCTGAAACCGGACATGGATCTGGTTGATTGACCTTGCTGGTCCTCAACGGATGAGTCCATGGCTCTTTTATATGGTTTTGTGGGTTGATCTTGCTGATCTTCCACGGAGATTCCATTCTATTATATGAATATATTACCGGTTACTATGAGCTAGGAACTATGGAAAAGGCCCCTGAGTGAACAGGTGGTGAGCGTTCTGGTTGCCAATGATGCCATAAGTATACCGATGAATGAATGACTGAAAATAAGGATTCAACCATAGACTTTGAGGATTGTCATCAGTGACATAATGGTTTCATTAAAGGATTGTTTTAAAATTAGCTGATGCTAAGAAAAAGGCAATTTTATATTGGGGGTGTGTAAGTGGTGTGACTAATTTTATGTTTGCATGAACTTCCGGCTAGGAGGCCTTGGAACTCTTTTCCTTGGTACCCAGGACAAAACCTAACCAAATTCTTAATTGGATCCCATCACTACAGTGGTTGGGCAGTTGGCTAACCCATGGGACTGGATGGGGTTAGGCTGGACTGATGGATCCGTAAATCGAGACTCAATTTTTGTTATTACGATAGATAAAGTAAATCCCGGATAGTAATTGTTCTATGGATAGGAATCAACGGCTGTGCCTCTTGATGGGGAAAAAAGCGTTGATCCCAATGATCCAAGTGCAAGTTTCTTCCTTGATCTGACCGAGTATCTTTATAGGTGCAGTCGGATCAGCGTGATCAGTAATGATCTTGACTACGTTAGAGTAAAAAGTTATCCTGGTGGAATCGCCCGTGCTTTCCGGGTAAGGGAAGTTTTTCCGGGTTCGGTTTTGGAAAAACCGACGGATTAGTCTCTTGTCCGGATATCCGTGGACGAGGCCCCGGAGTGTGAGACCCCTGTCCCACGCGAGAAGTGCTACTTCCGCCTGCTAGTACCCCGAATCCGTTGCTCGGTGGGGACAGGGATCTCACAGTTGGTATCAGAGCGAATTGGCTAATAAACATCAACTGAAAAGCCAAATATGTCAAAAATTTATCAAGTAGCACAAAAAGGTTATAATTGTGTGATTTAATTCATACAAATTGATATTCAAACTAATTTCGTAAATTAGTAATTGGGTCTTCAAATGGAAGTACCGCAATTATATGGAACCCTGACTTGCTTGAGGCTTAGACATGATAGTATTTACCTTATAATTCCAAGTATCATGACTAACCGTATATACCGAGGGTATAACTGCAGCTCTTTACCGACAGTATATACGAGTAAATCTAAGGCTTGAAATTATAAGCATTAATCTAGTTGATGAATTCGAATGTGGTTGATATGATTTTTAATTCTGTTTGCAACTGATAAATTGATTGGGATTCTGATTGAAAAACGATGACCCCTGAAAATGGGTTGAAATGTAATAAACTGAGCGAAACCACAATGTGGATGATTGGGACGAGTTCCTGTGATGATATTCATGACTAGTATGATGATAATGATTTCAGCAAATCACTATGAGATTAGTGGATTGTGCTGTCAAATTGCTACTGTTAACACTTGACATGGTAGATCAAGTTAAGGGATGACAAATTGAGAACTTACTTGTCTGAAATTTCCGTGTGGAGGAATGTTCATAAAGAAATTTTTTGGTCTAATGGACCATTATCGTGTTAAAGAGATGAATGATATGATTTGAATGAATTGTTATTTAATGATGAGTTCTATTTAAGGGATAATTATCCCCGTATTCTGTTGGGTTGACCAGAATATAAGGAACCCTAGAATAAATTGGATCTTAAGAAAAAGAGTTGTCCTCTACTTTGCGAGATGAGGACATCTCGCACTTTTTAAGTGGGGTAGAATGTAAGATTCCTCCCCCAGCCTTCGAGGTATGCAGGAGTAAGAATCTCCCTTCCCTCTCTAAAATAAAAGAAAGATTCTGTTTAAAAAGGGAAGACACTTTTCCCAGAATACTTCTCAGGAGCCCACCTGTTTTAAGGATTCAGAACGATGAGTTCAGAAGTGAGAATCGGTGTTTTGGATGCCAAGGTTTTGGTCATCAGTTAAAAGACTGCCCGACTCCTACCATGAAAAGGACACAAGGAAGTCTAGAACCCAAATTCAGAGACCAATTCCTTCATACCAATCTAATCAGGGTCCGTCTCGGACAAGATTGCTTAACTCCATTAACTAGTTCCGACCCATTGATTAGGGTCGAGATGACCAGTCAAATGCTTGGCGACATAGAGCAACAGATGCAGGCAATTCATAAAGATATAAACGCTGCCCAGGATCGATAGAGATAATATACAGATAAGAAGAGGACAATCAGAGAATTCAAAGAAGCAGTTATAGTCTTCAATTGAATACGGACCAAAAGAATTTCTTTATCTCTAGGGGAGTATAAGTAGTTATCCCCCATATTGCGGACCAAAGAAAGTAGGTGACTTAGCCTACGAACTTCTTTTATCTCTTCATCTCAAAGTTCTTAATGCCTTCTATAGAAAAATGTGCCAAACTCAAATCAGGGAAAGACGGTAAAACTTCAGTGGCAAGATACCGTTGGCTTCTAAGTTATGCTAGCTCCTTCCTTTATATAAGTCGTAACTTTTACTTGTCGCTCATAGTAATCTTACTTCCATCGATCTCCTTTCTTTCTTAATCTCCTTCATGGCTTGGCAATAGGAATTAGTTTTATCCATGATGGTTTCTCACCTTCAAGACGCAAGCGAGTCTGTGAAGAAGGATTTTATAGAACAGTATGAGCGCTCACTTTTTCCTCACTTAGGAACTTCTGTAGCTCAGACTAAATGGCGGACCTATCAAGATATAACTAGGGTAACACCCTGGGGTCAGCAGCACTTTCGTAACAATGTCCGCTTGGCCATGGTTATTGAAGCCTTGGGTTTGGGTCCCCGATACTACTGCGTCATGAGATCAAGACATCTTGGGTTTTCTGAGCGGGTCTTCTTACTGGCGTGTTTTCTTCCTCATCAGAAGATATGTCTTTACCCCGTTTTTAGCTTGCCTCTCAGAGGTCCTTTTGTTAGATCACCTCATACCACTAAGATAGGTGCGGCAATAACCAACAGAATTATTCCCATAGATGAGTTACCTTATACGTGCGCAGCTTGTGAGTGCTGCTTTTGTGATCATATGATGGACGGGCTTATGGAAGTGTAAAGAGTTCTTCTATCCTTACTGTATATGTTCCAAGAATGAATAAAGTTTAAATCTTGTTCTTGTCTTGACCCTTACTCTCTTTGAGACTTTTTTATTTGGTGGTTAATCTTAATTAAATCTTTCTCTAAGTCTCATGTTCGTGCATCTCGCGAAATTATCCCAAGTTTGCGAGATGAGGACATCTCGCGTTTTTCAAGTGTGAGAGAATGTAAGATTCCTCCCCAGCCTCTCAAAATGTCCAGCATACTCCCCTGTAATCAATTCCCTCTTCAGAAATATAAGAGATCTCGTCTCTACCTGTTTTGACATAGAGAGAGAAAATATTCTAGAGAGAGAATATTCAGATTATGAATATTTTTGGATAGAAAAATAACTCATCTTATTAAAATAAGTTCCCTAAATCAGAAATTCAAAAAGAACTTTCCAATGTGCAATTGGAATTTATTGGAAATGGGTATAAAGGACCTTAGCCTAAGGGTCTAGATTTTCAGAAATTTTTGGATTATGGTCCAATTAAGGTTTCTATGGGCCAATAGCATCAATCCATGTGTAGGGAGGAGATAAATCCAATTTGTAAAAGAAGATACCCAAAAATGAGTAAATGCTCACATAAGATGAAGAGTTGACTATGTACAAGGTTTATTAGTAAGAAACTATGAGTAATATCAAAAATATGAGATATTTTTGATATCCAAAAATGAGTAAATGCTCACATAAGATGAAGAGTTGAAAATGTACAAGGTTTATTAGTAAAAAACTATGAGTAATATTAAAAATATGAGATATTTTGGGTATAATAATTCTATTTTAACACATATGTAAGGAAGGGGGGTCCATTAAAGGAGGTGCATATTTCACATGCTTGAATGAGTTTTAAACTAAAAAATAATGTGATATTTTTATCGCTCCTCTCTCTTGAATCAAACCAAATCAAAATGGAACCAAACCGAATAAAAAAGGAACCAAACTAGATCCAAATCTAGTCTAAATTCAACCAAACTGAATCTGGAAAATTCTAGAATTCAGTTAGCTTTGGTTAGAGCTTCCCTCTCCTATAAATAGAACATGAGTCCTTTGAAAAAAATAGAAGAATTTTACTATACTAGAGTTATGCTGAAATAATGCTAATTTCTACTATTCTCTAAAATTCTCTCCAAATTGAAGAAATTGGAGCTTCCCTCTTTCTTCAATCCCCATTGGTGGCTCCATCAACATACTTAACCAATTGATTGGTTGGGGGCCTCTACCGTGAACAAAGAATCAAGCAATTTGTAAGGTAAATGGTGAATTTTGATCTTTTCTATAATTTCTCAATGCTTCTCTCTTCTCAACCCCTCTCAAGCTTGAGAAGCTTAATTAGAATGGTTTTTGAATGCTATTGAAGTTAATTGATGAATGGTAGTGAAGAATTAGATAATTTGATGAATGCTATTGAAGTTAATTGATTAATAATAGTAAAGAATTACATAAATTTCTATTTATGCTTAATTCTAATGGTTTTTATGTAATTTCTCTCTCTCACTCAAGAAATGGTCATACTCATGATTCATTCTCAATCCAAATGAAGCTTTTCATAAAGCTTTTCCTTAATCCAAGATTAATCTATGCTTGAGGTTAAATTAATGGCTTTTTTCTATGCTTTTAGTTTATGTATTTCATGAATATTGATGATTCAACCCATTATTGGGTTAATGATCCAATTAGGGATCATTCTAATCATTTCTTTAATGATAAGCTTTATCCTTCAAAATAAATTGAGATTTATCAGTCATAGTAGCGGAGCTATGGTAAAATTTTTATAAAAATTACACATAAAATAATTTTATTCAAAGCATGAAAAGAGAACTTCCTACCATATTCTAGGAATTATCATCCTAGATTAATTGAAAGAATTTTATTGTAATCATGGAGAAATTGATTTTTATGTTATTCATAATTGATGATTATTTTATTATAAAAGTGTTACTTTTATCATACTTGGATTTCATGCATAGAGGTATGCATAAAAGAATTATTATTTTAATATAAAAGTGTTTCTTTTATCATATTTGGATTTCATGCATAGAGGTATGCATAAAACAATTATTATTTTAATATAAAAGTGTTTCTTTTATCATATTTGGATTTCATGCATAGAGGTATGCATAAAAGAATTATTATTTTAATATAAAAGTGTTACTTTTATCATATTTGGATTTCATGCATAGAGGTATGCATAAAATTTGATTATTTTATTATAAAAGTGTGACTTTTATCATATTTGGATTTCATGCATAGAGGTATGCATAAAAATTGATTATTTTATTATTAAAGTGTTACTTTTATCATATTTGGATTTCATGCATAGAGGTATGCATAAAAATTGATTATTTTATTATAAAAGTGTGACTTTTATCATATTTGGATTTCATGCATAGAGGTATGCATAAAAGTTGATTATTTTATTATAAAAGTGTAACTTTTATCATATTTGGATTTCATGCATAGAGGTATGCATAAAAGTTGATTATTTTATTATAAAAGTGTGACTTTTATCATATTTGAATTTCATGCATAGAGGTATGCATAAAAGTTGATTATTTTATTGTAAAAGTGTTACTTTTATCATATTGGATTTCATGTATAGAGGTATGCATAAAAGATATTCTTTTTATACTAAAAGTGTGATTTGGATTTTATGCATAACTTAGATGCATAAGAGAAATTCTTTTATTCTAAAAGTGTAATTCCTACCAAATTGAATTTATGCATAAGAAGATGCATAAAAGATTTATTTTTAAATTCAAAGTGTCATTCTCATCTAAATTGAATTTATGCATAGGAAGATGCATAAAAGAATGGAATTTCAATTCAAAAGTGTTATTCTCATCCAAATTGAATTTATGCATAGGAAGATGCATAAAAGATGGATTTTTAATTCAAAAGTGTCAATTCTCATCTAAATTGAGTTTATGCATAGGAAGATGTATAAGAGATGGAATTTTAATTCAAAAGTGTCATTTTCATTTAAAAAGAATTTATGCATAGGAAGATGCATAAAAGATTGATTTTTAAATGAGATGTGATAATATGTGTTAAGATGCGTATGGGAAGTGATAGGATGTGATAAGAGGTGTATGAGATGTGATAAGATGTGATAAGATGCGTATGGGAAGTGATAAGATGTGATAAGAGGTGTATGAGATGTGAAAAGATGTGATAAGATGTGTATGAGATGTGATAGGATATGATAAGAGGTGTATGAGATGTGATAGAATGTGTTAAGATGAGTTAGGATGTGTTAAGATGGGTATGGGACGAGGTAGAGAGTGTATCTGATGGGATAAGATGTATATGGGATGTGTTAGGGCGAGAATGGATGTAGTATGAATGTATGGATGTAGATACGGATGTATGTATGTATGTGGATGTGGATGTGGATGTATGAATGAGGATGTGAAAATGGATGTATGTATGTAGATGTGAATGTATGGATGTGAATGTGAATGAAGATGTGGATGTGGATGTATGGATGTAGATTCGGATGTAGATGTATGTATGTGGATGTGGGATAAGATGTATATGGGATGTGTTAGGGCGAGAATGGATGTAGAATGGATGTATGGATGTAGATGCGGATGTATGTATGTATGTGGATGTGGATGTATGAATGAGGATGTGAAAATGGATGTATGTATGTAGATGTGGATGCATGGATGTGAATGTGAATGAAGATGTGGATGTGGATGTATGGATGTAGATTCGGATGTAGATGTATGTATGTGAATGTGGATGTATAAATGAGGATGTGAAAATAGATGTATGCATGTAGATACGTATGTATGAATGTGAAATTGGATGTATGTATAATGTAGATGTATGAATGAGGATGTGAAAATAGATGTATGCATGTAGATGCGTATGTATGAATGTGAAATTGGATGTATGATGTGGACGTACGAACATGGATATGTATGTAGAATAATGAATGTGAATGTGTATGATGTGAAGTAATGTGTAGTCTATATGAGTGAATGGATGAGAATGAGTACACATTGAATGTAATAGGGAATAAGTAATGTGGTCCGAGAGTGGATAATGTGGAAAGACGAGAGTTCATTATAGAAACTGTATTTTGTGACTGTTTGTAAATGACTGTTTTATGTCAAGAATGCTGGGGAAGCATTTTGACCGTCTTGAGGATTAAGGTCATGAAGACCGAACTGATAAAGTTGCAACTGCTGACGGAGAGTCAATGGAGGACGTCTCGCGTAGCAAGGTCGGCCGAGGTCTTGACCAGCCTCGGTTCGATTTAAATGGTGAGCTTCCGGTACGCTGGATTAGGGACCAAGGAAGCGGCCTATGAGTGAAGCGCTAGGTCACCTGCGAAAGATCCTAGAGGGTGCTGACCATATAGTGCTCGGGCTCTGGGTCGCCGAAGATACCCACACGTGCGTCGAGGAAGATATTGGAACAAGGAGTAAGAGTTGTTTTCTGAAACCGGGCATGGATCTGGTTGATTGACCTTGCTGGTCCTCAACGGATGAGTCCATGGCTCTTTTATATGGATCTGTGGGTTGATCTTGCTGATCTTCCACGGAGATTCCATTCTATTATATGAATATATTGCCGGTTACTATGAGCTAGGAACTATGGAAAAGGCCCCTGAGTGAACAGGTGGTGAGCGTTCTGGTTGCCAATGATGCCATAAGTATACCGATGAATGAATGACTGAAAATAAGGATTCAACCATAGACTTTGAGGATTGTCATCAGTGAGGATTGTTTTAAAATTAGCTGATGCTAAGAAAAAGGCAATTTCATATTGGGTGTGTAAGTGGTGTGACTAATTTTATGTTTGCATGAACTTCCGGCTAGGGGGCCTTGGAACTCTTTTCCTTGGTACCCGGGACAAAACCTAACCAAATTCTTAATTGGATCCCATCACTACAGTGGTTGGGCGGTTGGCTAACCCATGGGACTGGATGGGGTTAGGCTGGACTGATGGATCCGTAAATCGAGACTCAATTTCTGTTATTACGATAGATAAAGTAAATCCCAGATAGTAATTGTTCTATGGATAGGAATCAACGGCTGTGCCTCTTGATGGGGAAAAAGCGTTGATCCCAATGATCCAAGTGCAAGTTTCTTCCTTGATCTGACCGAGTATCTTTATAGGTGCAGTCGGATCAGCGTGATCAGTAATGATCTTGACTACGTTAGAGTAAAAAGTTATCCTGGTGGAATAGTCCGTGCTTTCCGGGTAAGGAAAGTTTTTCCGGGTTCGGTTTTGGAAAAACCGACGGATTAGTCTCTTGTCCGGATATCCGTGGACGAGGCCCCGAGTGTGAGACCCTTGTCCCACCCGAGAAGTGCTACTTCCGCTGCTAGTACCCCGAATCCATTGCTCGGTGGGGACAGGGATCTCACATCTACAATCCACAATGTGATTTGGAATGGCCCATTCTTTGAAACACATTATGCAGGTAGAATCCACAATGTGATTTGGAATGGCCCATTCTTTCAAACACATTATGCAGGTAGAATGGCCCTAGGGGCATTATATAGCACATTGTGCTTACAAGAATGGCCCTAAAACCATTCTACCATTCACAATGTGGATGTTTTATGCATGCACATGTAGAGATTGGCCCTAAGACCTCTCTAAAATTCACTAACAGTTGACACAAGAGACTAGAGAATGGCCCTAGGGCCATTCTTGGAAGCACAATGTGCTTTAGAATGGCCCTAAGGCCACTCTACCATGCACAATGTGCTTGAAATAATGGACCTAGGGCCATTCTAAAGAACATCATGGATGGTAGAATGGCCTTAGGGCTATTCTTTTAAGTACATTGTGTATGGTAGAATGGCCCTAGGGCCATTCTAAAGCACATTGTTCTTACAAGAATGGCCCTAGGACCATTCTAAAATTCACCCAACTGTTGCCACCACAAGAGGGTAGAGAATGGCCCTAGGGCCATTCTACAATCCACAGTGTGATTTGGAATGGCCGACAGGGCCATTCTAAAGCACATCATGGATGGTGGGCCATTCTTTCAAGCACATTGTGCATGGTAGAATGGCCTTAGGGCCATTCTAAAACACATTGTGCTTGCAAGAATGGCCCTAGGGCCATTCTACCATGCACATTCTTGATGTTTTATGCACACACATGTAGAGAAGGGCCCTAGGACCATTCATCTTTATAATTTATATGGTGTTTAGATTTGTTTGTGATAATGAAGTGCTAATGGTGTTTTAATGTTACTACAGATGATATGAACATTATAAAGATTTGAATTGAACAAGAACATTTGATATTCACGAGATGAAAGATCATTGCACAATGTGCTTGAAAGAACGGCCTTAGGGCCATTCTAAAGCACACTATGAATGGTTAAAGTGGCCCTAGGGCCATTCTAAAGCAGAATGGGAGTGAAGTGCTTATGTATCTTATCTTGTAAGAAATATTTCCAATTAAATATGGTGACTCAAGGATGGACAAAATACTTGAGAAGCATTGTCAAATACACATAAGTTGCAAAGAGAAGCATAGTCAACAAAGACACGTAAGTCGCAAAGAGCGACTGATGATTGCCAACAATAATGATGTGCTTATGCATCTTGGCTTGCAAGAAATATGCACAACACAATTCAATATTGAAAACACAAAGGAAAATGATTACTTGGTAATAAATGATCCCCTTTTCCATATTTGGGCATGAAATAACCACGAAGAAACTTTAAAAAAAAAGTCTCAATAAAGGTTCAATCACATAAGCCATAGCAATCCCTAAAGGTGTACAAAAATGCTTAATAGGTTGGTCTACCACATGAAGGATACACGTAATCACTTCCTCAACTAAAGCTAAGACTTAAGAGGCATATACACACCATGATGAGGAAGATGAAGGACGTTGTGAATCATTTTTCATGTGATCATGATTTATTTCTCAAAGATACGAACTGGGGAGGACTAAGTAGTGAAAAAATATGCATCACACAAACGACAATCAACTAGGGGAAAATCAAGAACCAAGAAAGTATATAATCTTGACTTGACCATACACTCATATTAGAGACATAGATGATAATGGATAGTTTGAAATAGGAATGATCAATGCCAAGTTGATAATGTAAACATAGAATCAAAGATGCATATGTCACCAACCCTAGCTACTATCAAAGAACATGTGGATGAGTCCACTTTAAGGGAAAAATAAACACTAGCGGACATGATCAAGGGAGTAAGCTTAGCAAATAGGATTTCACTTTAGGGCAAGATGTAGTACACATTGGAGGGTGCCCGTCAATAAATTTTTGATGTAGCCAATAAGGTTTCTAAAAAAGTCTTGGTTGCAACTCCCCCCATTACACTCTGCCAAGTTGAATGTTGCACTTCAATCCTAGTCAGTTGCCCCCTATTGCCCAACTTTTTAAAATCCTGGGCAGCCACTTGAGGATGCCCAAAGATGGGCACCCCATTTCCCAACCAATCAAATTTTTCCCTTTTTAGTTTTTAGTTTTTTTGTGAAACAAAACTTTTTAGATGGGCAGCTAACGAGTGTATAACATGAGTGCCCATCCTTAGGTGCCCATGTGTATTTTTGCATGCCCATGCTTTAGGCACTCAACTCTAGTGTGCACCAGGCCTACGATTAGCCAAGCTAGGGCTAAGATTGGCCACATACAAAAAGCATGAGTGAGCTAGAGGATAATGAGTGCTTGGCCACATCTCCCTCTTCCACTCTTCTTCATACTCTGGAGGTGCCGTGCACTTAGGGAAATAGGCAAGGAAGCATGCAGGTCTTAGGGCCACGCACCTTGGGTAATAGGCAAGGAAACAACATCATTAAAACTAGGTGGCTTGGTCAATCCACTTTTGCACTCATTTGTGCAGTATCCTCGACCTGAACTCCTTTGCAAAAGCAAGTTTCCTCCCCCTCGGCCCCGAGCAATAGTGCTAAAGGCTAGCCTCTAGCCTCTGGCCACCATGCCCATAAGAAGCCTGGCTTTTTAGGCTTTAGCCCTAGGTAGCTATTCTAGGCTTCATATTTGCTCACTAATCAGTGAAGACCATATAATATAATTTCATTCAAGAATTTTATTTGTCCAACTGCCTACCTACACATGGGGCTTACTCACTAAGGTCAATCGCTCGGAGCACTGCGTGGATCTTTGAAAAACTCCATCGATCGCGTGATCCAATCAAAGTCAACCATCTTACCCATCACTATGTCGTTGATATCGACAGAAACTGGGTGGATAGTGAGCAACGCAAGGGCAGATAGCGAGCGAGGAAGGTGGCTCTTGGAATCTACATAGTTATTCTCTCTCTCTCTCTCTCTCTCTCTCTCTCTCTCTCTCTCTCTCTCTCTCTCTCTCTCTCTCTCATTAGGGAAAATTTGGGCTCCAAATGGGCCCTTTTAGAGCCCATTAAAATAATATAAGGCCAACCAATGAGAGTGCTTGGATTTTAGAACATGGATCTTTTTTGTCAGAGTGGTCCCCACAATTTTGAGCTCAAAAAGAGGAATAAAATATATTGGCATAAAACTCAAAAAATAGAAAAATGTTAGGCCTAAATACCACCTGCCAAAACATATTTCAGAAGGAATATCAGGAAAAGAGGCTAGACTGACTGAAAGCTAGTCTGATTAAAGACTGTCACCACAATTTGAACTTAGTCCTCTTTGTTTCTCGCCTCTCTTGCATCATCACTTGTTTCCACCATATTTGCTTCATCTCTTCTTCTTCTTCTCTTAGCCTCTTTTTTCTTCCACCTCAATAGTCTAGTAAACTTTCTTAAGCTATGTTTGCTAATCATCATGATTTCTTTGTGATTTTATTTTGTTTTAACCTTCCTAACCCATGATGTCATTTGTGAAAACTTATAGTTATTTGTCAACTCGACTACAAGGAAAACAGAGTGCAAGATTCACACCGTTTTATTTTCCTTATTTAGATTGTTGAGCCCAACAAAATGGTAATAATGTTCTATTTTCCCTTTGTAGATTAGCTCTAGGAGAAAACACATCTGCAGCATTAAAAGTGTGGAGCTTTTGAACAAGAAGGATGTTGACGGCACAACTGGATCCCTCAGCGGGTCAGAAAGTCAGACTAGATCACGATGAGACCCAACACTCGAGGAGCATTCAAGGTAAAATAAAAAGGCATTGGTGATCCTAACAAGCATTGGAAAGGTAGGATCGTGAAGTTTTGTAGAGTGGCCAAATGGTACAATTAAGGTCCTTGTGCAGCATGTTTATATGCACACGGACATAATGCTATATCACCATGAGATGAAAGTACAAGATCTAAGACAAATAATAGGATTCAATAAGTAGTATTTGTTTTTTGTGTTTCAATACCTAATTGTTTTGTGCTCTATAGCTAAGCATCAAAATTTTCTTATAGCTTTATATCCATTGAATGTGGAGGAGTGAAAGAATGCAGAGTGCATCAGGGACAAATCAATGTCTTCCATATAGATATAGGCACATTGTTATATGATAACCCACCCAGCCATTTAGCAGCACATGGAATCTTCTTTTATAATCCCATGTATGTTTTGGCTAATGCAAACGATAATGAAGGTATACTGGAGTCTATCCCACTACCACCATTGTCTAGCCAAGAATGGGTTTGTTCTTGCACAGACAGCATTCCTGAATAAGATAACAACAGATATGCATAGACAGCACTGCAGCATTCCTGAATAAGATAAGAACAGATATGCATGCAATAATGAAACCATCAAAATAGGTTCTAAGGACATCCATCTGACTTGGTTTATACCATTTAGCACCTTTGCACAGATGTTTGCATCATGTGAGGATGTTAAGGAAAAAACGTTAACATATCAAGTGAGGTCCCTTGATAATGATTAAATGAACCAATTTTTGGGGGAGGGGGCTGATGCAGAATATTATCATTGGGTAGGGGAAGCTTGCTCTTGTTGTGGGAGAGAGTGCTCTTGCTATTGGGGAGAGTCAGTAACATGCTCTTGCTGTGCTTGTTCCTGCCACAACGGGATGGCGAATCTCCAAGCTGGATCCACTCCCTATCAGTTGGCGTTTGTGGATTACTGCTGCTGCACGGTAGGGCATTGGTCTTGGCCATTATGGAAGAGGCACAAACACATATGGCACATCAGGCTCTCGTTGCCCAATATTGTTAATTAGAGTTTTAATTATTGTGTCTGAATAGTCATACATCCAAATCTGTATATTCCACTAATTGTAGATTCTACACATATGAAAAATTACATATGTGCTATTAGTGAACGTACAAAGAAACTGAGGTATCATTAGAAGAAGAAGTGCATGCTTACATTTTCTAAGGGAAGTCCCAACATTGAGTGTAGCGTGTTATAACACACTCTCCAACCACAGCTAAAGCCATCATGTTACTATGGGACTCTGCATCTAAGGTCAGCCCCAACATTGAGTGCAGTGTGTTTTAACACACTCTCCAACCATAGCTAAAGCCATCATGTTACTGTGTGTTATTAGTGAATGTACAAAGAAACTGAGATATCATTAGAAGAAGAAGTGCATGCTTACATTTTCTAAGGGTAGTCCCAACATTGAGTGCACGTGTTATAAAACACTCTCCAACCACAGCTAAAGCCATCATGTTACTATGGGATTGTGCATCTAATGATCTTCGTTGCCTCTAAAATCTCCTCTTGGGTAAGGGCCTCAATACTAGCTATTAACTTTCTAATAGATCTATAGAACATTTTTCAATTAACAATACTAACTCTCCTCTCTCTCTCTCTCTCTCTCTCTAACATCAAAAACAATCGCGTGGACTTACTACCTCACAAAGATGAAGAAGAAGACATGGCGCAAGTTAATAAACATTGGATTGAGAAACTAAAACTTACTCGTCAATAGAATGTCGTTCACAAAGGGATGAGATTACATAGACAACAAAGAGCAGATCACGCCGACGAAAATAGATGAAAATAAGGTACTGTTTAAGAAAAGCTCGTTGGTCACTGCTTAATTCGATGGTTAGGGGTTTAACAAAAGAGGTCCCACCTTAAGTAGGTGTGACGTTGTATGATGACATCAGAAGTAATGGACGTGGCATGGAATTATCATTGATCGAATGCATGAGTGACACGTGTCTATCACTCATGTGAAAGAATGTGGTGTACTCTTGCTTGGCGCATGTAAAAACTGTGTGATAACGTACGCACTCCCATTGAATTATTTATAGCGTGAGTTTTAGAAACTCTTGGCTTTTTTTTTCGTGCAACTATTTTCTTGCTCTTGCTTGCTCCTCTACGAGATGAAGCGACTACTATTAGCAATTCTCCTGGGCGATAATCTTCGTGATATTAATCCATGACAGTCTCCAACCACCCTTTAGCAATTTTAAGGTGAGTTCTCAAGTCTTATCAATCTTAGAATGTTCTTTTTCATAATAATCGAAAAATGATTGTGAGCATCAGTACAACGCGATATAAGGCATCACGTGAGAATGTTCACCCTAAATTGCATTTTACTGACTTGCATTATACAAGGTTAGTATTGTGCAAACTTGGGACCCTATGGGTGATCGCCGGCTCATACTTGCATTTTTTTATAAAAAATAGGCTAAATTCACGAGCTTTAGAATCCACTTTTTAGTATAGACCTTGTATATTGTAATTCAATACAATGTGATATAAGGCTTCACTCGCCAACACTACGTCCGCTTTACTATACGTTGCATATTTGTGCAACGTGTAACCATGTAGTCGAACCCTACGTTGTAATAATGAAAAACTGTAGTATCGCGAGCTTTAGAGGCCCATTGGTTGCATATTAGTGCAATATAGACCTTGTATATTGCAAGTTATTAGTACAACGCGATATAAGGCTTTCCCTTGCCGCCCAACCTAAATCGTGTTGTACTACTGACTTGCAATATACAAGGTCTTTTTAGCTTGAATATGGAACCCTATTCCTAATCTCTATCACATAGTCATGTTTGCTTAAATTTTAACAACGCAAATCAGTTTAGCTTGAATATGGAACCTTACGGGAGGATTGTTGTGGGCTGGCCCATAGTTGTGTTGTAATGAAAAGTTGTAGTATTGCTAGATTCTGATGCATATTTGTGCAACGTGGACCATGTATATTTTGATTCAGCACAACATGATATCAAGTTGTAGTATTGCTAGATTCTGATGCATATTTGTGCAACGTGGACCATGTATATTTTGATTCAGCACAACATGATATCAAGTTTCACTCACCAACATCCACCGTAAATCGTGTTGTATTAACATTTGCGCTGTTTACGAATCTCCATTATTCATTCATATCATTGCTATGTAGTTAGCAATCATTTTAACATCTTTTTTTTTCTTGTAGATGCATCCTTTTGAGATCGAGGTGGAACCCAATACTGGGTTTGAAGAAACGCCTAAGGAGAAATTGTTCGATTCCTTCACAAAGTCGGCCAGCACCATCACCAACCTTAGATATCATGTATGTTTTCTTGCAATGTCTCCATCAAGAGTACGATCTTGTCTAGAAGATCATATCTCCAAGAGAAAGAGCAACAATACCAGAAGACAACTTTGAATGATAGAGTCATCCCTCTTGGACAATGTTCAGTACGTGCATGTGGACGATCATATTTCTTCTATATCCTCAAGAGATAAGGTAAACATGGATATTTCAAAGGTGCCAGAGGATAAGAAGAAGACACACAATAAGTGCCTAGTACACAAGCGTAAATGTCATCTTGTTGACTATTTGCATCTGTTGCTTGAGAATGAGAAAGTTTTAATTTAGAAGGAGGTGAGCAATGGTTAGAGGAACCTTAAAGAGAAGAAGATGATGAGGTTCACGAGGTTGTGGAGGAGATAAACTTGGCTGCGGAGAGGGAACCCAGTGATAGCTTGATATTGATGCCCTCATAAGAGAAGACACCCAAGTTGTTATAACTCTGCTAACGAGAGGACCCCGTTGTGGTAGAGGAAATAGAGCACATTCCAACCTCAATCCTCCCTGTATATCCAATAGGTGACAACTAGTATGTCCTCTTAAGATATTTAAGCTTTATTTGACATTAGGGAGGACTACTCTCTTGCCACCATTATCGCACAGAATCTTGAAGAAGATGATGATTTCATCGATCCAAGTGTGGGATAAGTATCTTCTATGGGATTCAAATGTCGACAGTGAGTTCCATACTCCTGCTCAAATATTATCAATGATGTACAAGGATGCTCTTCACTATGAAGCCAACCTTCCCATTGAAGAGGAATTTCAAGATATTCAGTGAAGAATCAATAGTCCACAATTGGGAAGGGAAGAGGAGTCTTCATCCATCGAGGATGCCGAGCCATCAATCAAATGATTTACTTGTTTTAATAATGATGAGAATTAGAAGGTCTGATTACAATATTTTTGAATATCGTGGATGAAGCTTCATATTGCATTTGTTTTGTTGGCTTATGGTGGACAACTTTGTTTTGTTAGCTTATGGTGGACAACTTTGTTTTGTAGCTGGTGGTGTTGTATGACGATGATTTTCTTGTACGCGCATCAGAATCACGAGTGGGAGGACTTGAAAAGGACTCACATTGGGAGAGTACATTAACCGGCTAAACTTTTCCCAGGTCATTATATTCCACAAAAAGTTTTCAAAGGATAAAGTTGAATTCCCATTGTTTTCAATCAAGACATTATCTAGATATCTAGGGGGATACCTCGTCAGGTGGAATGTAGACAAAATCATGCTTTTGGAGAAGCAGTTACAGCACTAGGAATCTTCGAACAAGGCTCCCGAGTGTATGCTCTAGGATAAATATTACTTAGCCTATATCGCATATGAATCAACATGTGGGATCAGGGATCCCAAGATGCTAAGTGAATATGGAAAAAGGGAGCTTCTCAGATTCAAAAGACTGAGAGTTCCACCAATTTTACAGTTGCAAGATGATGCCGACCCATCTTCAAAGAAGGCAAAGCTTCACGAACAAGAGGATACTAGTCGGGTAGGATCAGGAGTAGTAGTAAACGCCCATCCCTTGTAAAAAATTTGGTTTTTTAATATAAAATACAATGACACTTCTGGAGTATGGGCTTTTTGATTTGGCTCTACTATTATATCCATGTTTTTAATGTCTAAAAGTTTGAAGGTTTGAAAGTATCCATGGAAGGTGAAGCATAAATTGAAACGAATCAAAATTTTATTCAAGTCACTGATTTATAATTGGGAAGTTTATTGAAGAATCAAATTTTCAATATCCAAAGCATTAAAAGCCCACAGTGAATTCAATGTGTTCTATCGACTTTGGCTTCTTTCTCCCCTTCCTCCTATATCACCACATGCGTAATTGTATCAATGCACTGACTTCATGGATTCCACCACCATGCAAGGAGGTCTTCTGAAACCCACAACAAGCTTGCCAATGTGAGTTCTCCATGCCTTGGGTAGACCAGATAGCTAAGCTTCCCACATTTGCAAAGTAGGGACCATGAGCCTCCAAAATGTGCTGGAATAAAAATGACAATAGCATATGCACATTGGTTATTTTCAATAAGAATCACTAAACAACATCGGAACATACAAAATTGGGAATCCTACCATATAATGTGTTATGCTACTTGATGTCCATGCTTCCACCACGTAAACATAGTCATAGCTTGTGTAAAGTTATCGGCATCTTCTTCGTTGAATGTCATTTTCTATAGAAGTGTGGCAATCTTATTAAAGGCAATCCATACATTAACCTTTGCAATTCTAGTCTCACCATTATTACTACGATCTAGGACAACCATGTGTAACCTCCTCCATGCCTCATACTTGCATGGTTGAAGAACTAGTAAATGGCCATCATGGTTCTTTGGTGGTGACAAAAATTTTCTAGCTTTGGCTCCACCAATACTTGGCTTGCATGGTACATTTTCACTTACACCTTACCTCTTTTCATCTTTCTTGATTTCCACTTTCCCTTTGTGTAGACCCATGCATGAAAAAACCTCATCATACGACATACATAGTGTACAAGGATGGACTCGTGTTAAAGGAATGTCAAGTATAGGGTCCCACTTTGGATCCACCCTAACCATTGTTCTGCCATCCCATATGAATTGATCATGAGTCAGTGCACCATCCTTCCCAGTATTCATATTCCATGCCTTTTTTCCGTCCTTACCCTTTTTCCTTGAACACGTGTAATACAAACAAGCGAACTCTGCATTTGCAGCATTTGAGACACCAAACATTCACTTTAGTGTCTTCAGATCACCTACAAGATGCCATTCCATTGATAGTCTCCAAAACCATTCACATGTAGAATTTCACTTGCTTTTTTATGTTGAACCACAGTAGGAATCTCTGTTAGATTGAAAAACATCTTTAGGATCTCATGGTCCTGTTTGGAACCTCAAATGTTGTGAGCCACCAAATTTCGTTTTCAATTTGAATACTGAAGTATTAAGGATCACCTAGCTTTATGGAAGGATCTAATGCCCCGTTTATCAATGTCAAACTTACTTTTTCTATCTTTTGATTCTTCACAATTTCACTCTAATCAAGTTTTAGTACGAATTTCAATGTGTCACCACATTCTTAAACAGACATATCATAGAACTTCACCATTGCAGCTTGAAATTTGCACACATCCAAGACATAATTGTTGTTTGGATTCAAATTGAAGTTTACTTCTTTAGCACAATGCTTGAATACATGTGAGTGAACTATGTGTTTAAGCTCACCAATGAGTTCAAGGACATTGTTATTCAATTGTTGCCTTGCTTTTTTGACACTAAAAGGGTATGACAGCGGAGTCACCCTTTTGTTTGGCAACAAGGACTTAAAACCTGCATCCATTTATCTGTAGATCATTGCATAGGAGGATTCTCTACTTAAACCAACTTTGTCAAAATACCTTGAGCTTTAGTTGTAGTAAATGCATTCTTCACATCTTACAATCGTGCATCCACAAGATCATTCACTAATTGTTCTAAACTTTAAATGAGGAAGTGTAGACTTCACCATCTGTCTTGACAAGAGTTGTGAGAGTGCTCCATTGTCTTGTTTAAGGTTCTTCAGCTTATTAGTCTCGACATGTATACGGTGTTTCTAGTTTCCACTATTTTTTGGGGCGATGCAATAAGTGGTCTTTGTTCTCTTACTTGTTCACATGCATCCAAATTAGACGTGGGCACATGTTTGACTATCTTCTCTAATACCCCTTCTAATTTATTATTCTTGGCCTCTAGATCCTTTGCTTTTTGTTCCAATTCATGGTTTTGCAAATGCTTAGTATAAACAACTTCTACCAACTGATTGTATTCATTCTCCTTGTTAGACAATCAAGTATTTAACTGGTTGATATGAGGTTCCTTCATCATTAGCATCCTTTGTGACGATATCCAAACGCTTTGCACCTGACTAGCTAGCCTTGTTGTGTAACCAAGAAAGCCAACATTTCCCTCACAAACATATTTGATCAAAGAAGTTAGGCCTAAAAATTTAGGTGGTTGTTGGGTCAAGGGATCAGGTGGGTAAATTGATCCTTCCACCTGTATATTAACATGCCTTCTCCCTAATTCTCTGGCCTGTTGCATTACATAAGGGTTGATCTTAGAAGCCTATGTTCTCTTATAGAGAGGAGCATACTCATCATCCACGTCTACATGTAGAAATCGCTTCTTAGAGTAATACTAAAATTACAATTAACTCCTTTCTTTGTAAAAATATATGGTGCAGTAAAACATTATCATTAATTTCAGACACTTGCGTTTCAAATAACATAAAAATTAATGCTCTCTAAACATATATCCATACCTCCATTGAGCAATGTAGCAACACTTCTTAACACTTCCTTTGGTAGTAAAAGAATTGGGTATAGAAAATCAATGAAGGCAAATATGACTTTTTGGTTCCACTTGGAAGGCACCAGAAAGTCAAATCTCTTTTCATTGTTATCCATCATAAAGATTTAGGTGAAAGATTAGAGGCTTCCTTGAGAGGTTGAAGAGTTGAATGGAGGGAAATTCAAATGGAGAAGAGTGGCTATTGAATGAGGAAAACTTGCCCAATGACAACCACCATAACTTTCCCAATAACCACCATAACTTCATGAAAGTGCACTAGAATAGAACTTAAGTGTGTTTAATTATGCTACAAGAAACTTTTCAAAATACTAAGTTTGCTTCAAGATATATTCGAGCTCTTTTAAAAAATTCCACTATTTCCAATTAACATCTTCTAATTCCATATTGTACTTATATCAGAAATATAGTTGCATAGTTACATATGTCAGAAATATTCTCGTACTTGTTTTCTTACTTTATAGAGTACTAGCTTTTCACATTTATGAATTTTCACTCACAATGGTTGAAGTTACATAGAATTTAAGCACATTAGAATAAAAGAATCTCTTTAAAAAATATGGAAAAATGTGAATTTAGATTCGAAAAGAAGAGAGAGAAACCCAATATAATAATGTTATTTTTTGCACTTTTCCTAGATTCCAGGAGGAGAGAGAAAGCCCTTAAAGGGTCCATTTGGAGCCCAAATTTTCCCTAATGAGATCCCCTCCACAAACCTTCACCCTATTATTTTCATCACTAACTCTCTCTCTATTAAAGTACACTCGTACACTCGCCAATTTTGAAACAACAATTTTGCTTGGTTTTAGACACAAGACTGGCTTGAGGCCTATGAGACTCATAAATACCTCATAGAGCACTTTGTATCATCCATATGGTATTCCAAAGCTCTATCAAAAAAAATATAAACATCTAGAGAAAATCCTTATATCTGTATTATATGACTTATTTCACTATTGAACTTATAGAATCTCCATCACTAATAACCCTTGAAGATATTGCAGATATTGATATGTTCATTAATACAACCAACAAGCCCCCGCCACCACCCCCTTCTGAGGAGGATAGAAAGGGTAATAGTCCTTACAATTATCCTTATCTACTAAATCACCCTCTCGGCACTAAACTTCTCCCTTGCTCCCCCTAAAGAAATGGAAATACCATCTACTAACATAGCATCTTCTTCTTTCCACTTTGACTTTCCCACTAACACTCTCCCCCTTGAGGAATTACCAACAGCAACAAGGGCAACAGTAAGCGTATCCATAGAGGTAAATCCACCATCACATGTTACATTACAAATGTATCATTCTACCTACAAATTATGAAGATATGATCGAAGTGGGCAATCCAATTCTATGGCCAAAATTGTTCTTTAAAGTATTGATGTAGATAACGCCTTTCAATACCACCACAAGGATCTATCCATGCCTTCATTGCAACGCCCCAGAAGGTACCATATATGTCGTATCGTATTAGGGCATGAGAATGCCAAATGTGAAGAACTTATACCAATGGGCAAGGGATGGCACATTATAAGAAAAATGTAGTAGCAAGCACAAAGTTGGCCTACCCACAACTGCACAACTTGCTAAAAATTCGAATGGTACATTTATGATAGCTTATAGCTATTGCAGGGGGGAAGAAACAACGGTATCTATACAAGGGGAGGCTACACAAAGATAAGAGGTAGATAATGAAAACCAATGAATAGAAGACTTTGGAATACAACCTGAATGACAAAGGAGTTTTTGGCAATCCAGGTATAAATCTATAATAAATAAGCACCGTCACCTTGACAAAATTTGCAGAGAAAAGAAAAAGAAGGATTCACATATTTGTTGTAACTTCCACTATTCTAGCTAGCCCAATTTGATAACATTGAGTGACAACCAAAATATCCCCCCATGGAGAAGGGTACCAGATCCTATAATTGTGGTATATCTTGTAGATTCGTGGAATTGATCATGGTACTCCTTGACCAAAAGAAAGAAGCAATGGAAAATTATGACAAAGAAATACTTTTCTTTGACATGAAACAAGGGTCCCGATGAGTAAGAGCAAATAATGTATTACTATCATCTTTGATGCTTGCCTAGATATATGCATGTAACTTCCAAAGACATGATAGATTCATCATTCTAGATCTCACACCTATACTTCAAATAGCTTTAATCCCATCCCAATCATTACGTATTTAAGCTCAGTGACAAGGCCTTTAGGCCCATAATAGAGTTTCGAGGACGAATCTCCATTAGGTAGGGGGGATGTTAACCCATTTTGGGGTTAACAAAAGAACTCTCTACCACATACCAATAAGTGTCATAAAAAGGGAGTATAAAAGTTGTTATTATTATGAGAAAAGATGGTCATAACCAAGATTGAATGGTTAGCTCTTTAAGTTCTAGGTGCCCAATTGTGAATAAGGACCAGATGTATATATAAGACATTTTCTCACAATGCAAAGACAATCCCCCTTTTTACTAATTGAGCTTTTGTATTCTCCTTTCTCTTTTCTCTTGTGTATGTGAGGGTGAGAGAGAGTTAAGAGGAGATAATTGACCACTCTCTTGGTACATGTGCCTCTTTAATGCTTTGTGTGAGAGAGTGTAGAAAGAGTGAGAGAGGTGTGTCATTGCAAGGAGGTGCAACAAAACTCTTGTGTTGATAGCAAAAGGGAGGCTTGGAAGATTGGACCTAACTACCATTGGTGAAGCTTAGAGGTCATGGAGATCCTCCCGAGCTTGGAAGCAAGATAATTATCCCTATGATAATTGTTGCCTATTTCTTATTGAATGAGAGGGAGTTCTTGTGGGGGTAGAAACACGCCATAAAGTGAAAAAAAGCAATGGTGGATGCAAAGAAGAATGCCTCCCACAAACATCAAACATTGGATCTTGTAGAGCTACCCAAAGGTAAGAAAGCCATCACATGTAAGTGGATTCTCAAGCTGAAATATAACATAGAATAAATGGTGGAAAGACATAAAGCAATATAGACATATGGAGTGGATTATGAAGAAACTTATGCGTATAATCACTTTCATTTTATCCTTAGAAAAATCCAATGATTAGAATGTTTCATTACGATATCTCAAATGCTTTTTTGAATCATTGTCTTGAGTGAAGAAGAGGTGTATATGCAACAATCATAGGGATTTATAGAAAAGGGCAAAGAAAATCTCGCTTATAGATTGAAGAGAAGCATTCACGACCTAAAGTAGGCATCTAGGTCTTCAAATGATTAGATTGACAAGTTCATGGTTTAAATGGCATATGACCAACATTTGATAGTTCACATTCACTCTCTATATTTTAATAAGAAAGGTAACAAAATTCGTTTGGTTTTACTATATGTGGAGGATGATGTGATCGCATGACATGCAACTCCCATGAAATGATGATGGAAACAAACACAAGATTGTTCAAGTCAATTTACACGCTTTTACAAATTTGGATTACATAGGGGATATGTGAGTGATAGAGTATCAATAAGTGTGTTATGTATTTTATCTTTCTCATGGTGCAATTCGTTGAGCAATAAGAAGCGACCCACAATTTTCACTTGCTAGCTTAGAGGGCAAAATACAAAGCACTAACTCATGGTACATGCCAAACAATTTGGCTTCAAAGAGTTATTAATGAAGCTAGTTATGATGTTTTTCAACCCGCAATATTGCATTGTGATAACTTTTAACACTTTAATTTTGTCAAAAATCTAATTTATCATGCAAAATCAAAACATATTGATGTGAAGGAGCATTTCATTCAAGAGATGCATGTTTCTTATATGGGTACTCATAAATGTTACATATATATTCACAAAGCCCCTGTCAAAAATTTCATTTTAGAAGCATAGAGATGCACTAATATATGGGAAGGATTCACAGTAAATGCAACTCCTTTGGATTCACAGTAAATGCAACTCCTTTAGATTCAATAAATGCAACTCCTTTGGATTGCTTGGAAATGGTGGACCAACGTGGTGAAATCTTTACTTTGAAAAAATTGCTTCATTTTTGCAGGTCATTTTTATCTTGAGGGGCATGTTAAAAGTCAAGATTAAATGAGCTTATTGTGGCAAACAAGTGTACTAGTGTGGCTAACACATCATCAGCTCGCATTCTAAGAATAAGCACGATGGTCGAGAACAAGCATGGTGGTCATCAAGAAAAAGCACATGGTCATGGACGCTATAGCATGTTGGTTGGTAAACCAACTTGATGGTAAGCAAAAAGTATCTAATATACTCCTCTGTGGGCACCATTCACACAAAATTTGGTAGATTAATCACATAGATCTAGAATAACAGGAAAATTACCCAAACTTTCAAGAGTTGTAAATTACATCACTATAGCACCTAAAGAATAGCTCTTTCTATGGAAAATTGGTGAGAAATTTGAGTAATATTTCTTCTATAAATTTACATGATCCTTCCCATAAAATCTCATATCCAAGAGTAGGTGAGATATTATGCTTGAAGGTTTCCCTTGCTATGTAGCAATCCACTCCAACATGTGTGTGTATGAGAGTTCAAGTGTGATTGCATCTTGATTTATATCAAAAACATTTCTTCATCTAGTCATTTGTTATGTCAAACATATGTGGTTTATTCATATAATAGTGTTTGATTACCTCTCTGAGTTCAAGTGTGATTGCATCTTTTATAATAAAAATGTGTTCCTTATTGTCAAGCAAGAAAAAGAGTGATGTATAGCAATCACAATCTAGTCTTCAATGCTATGACAATAGTTTGATAGCAATTTGTAGTGTTATCTTCTAGTTAGTCATCTTCATTTGTGAATGAATAGTTTCTAGAAGGGATATAATACTTATTTTACCTAGAACCAAGTTAGAGTAATAAAATTCAAAACTAGAAGCAACAATACTAACCCCAATTTGTGGGAAGAAACATGAGTCTGAATTTGTTAGCTTTGTAGGTTTTCTTTTTCTTCTAGAAACTTTCCATCCGTTCTCTATTATCTTTTATTTGAGTCTTCTCCTCCTCCTCCTCCTCCTCCTCCTCCTTCATGTTCTTCTTCTTCTCAAGAAGAAGCTTTTCTTCAAGAAGAAGAAGAAGAAGAAGAAGAAGTTCTTACTACTCTTGAAAGTTGGTTGCTTTAGGAGAAATGAGGGCTAGGGGGTTGTGTGTTTTCGTGGTTTTTGTGGTTATTTTGTCATTAGATAGGAGTCTAAGCATGTGCAATTAGAGAACAATGTACGAGCATGGAGAGGGACACTTCTTCATTCTCGTTTCGGCCCACGTATGTAATGCTACTAATATAAGTTTATGGATTCCTCATTCATGCTAACCATACGTCTCTGACCACATTCATGCTAACCCTGCATCTCTGACCACCAAAAGCTGTTTTGACTCAAGATGGATGTCGGGAATTGATCCTTCTCATTTTAGGTTAAAGAAGCGCGAGGTCATATTGGATCTGGTATGGATGATGGTGCGGGTGTGACTGGTACGGGAGTGGAACCCATAGTGGGTGCACTGCTTTCAAATAAACATCTGTGTATCTTTGTATTGATCAACTCTTGTGCTTTGCCAAGAATATATCTGTTGACCTTCATTTGTTGCCTTCATATCTCCTAAACAATATATATAACTTATTTACTTGTTTGGATATTGTATAATTAATTATATGTTGTATATTATCTAATGATACACCACAGTATGTACTGCATTATGCTTATATACAGTAGTATACCTATGAGCCCATCATAAGCAGCAACTCACGCATGGCCCAAATCATCCGCCACACCTAGTGGTGTTCCGAAGTCGACTGCACACTGAACTTGATCCCCATCCAGTGCACCCATGATAAACAAAAACATTACTTGATTTTTTTTGTGGGGGGGACCCCCCCCAGTGGCCCATCCAGTGCTCCACTTAAGAGAAAAGCACCCATGATAAACAAAAACATTACTTGACTTTTTTTTGTGGGGGTGGATTTGTTTGGCCGTACAAGCACCCTGTGTGGCTTTTCCCTCCCCCTCCCCCTCCCCCAAAGTAGCCTCCCTCCAAGAGCAGCCAGCTGGAGAGGGTACCCCATCCTCCTTCCGTTCTTTGGTTTTATCCAGAGCTCACATGAGGGATCTTTTGTATCTTGCTCCGGTGGTTGCCTGTACAACGCGGACATTTTCTTTTGACAGAAGGATCTATCAAAGGGAAAAAATAAAAGAAGTTTGCCTTCGATTACTTACATAGATCACAACAATGGAAGCCTAGCTAACTATGTTCAATACACTGAGCCACTTTGCTACACATAAGCTCTTCCTCTTCATCATCACACATGCTTGCCTTGAGCTCCTCATGTGAACCCTCAACTAAAGCCCTACAGTGAGGGGAGCTCAGCATTTATCTTTGGCATTGCACAAAGAGGCTTCTTATAAGGGACAAAACCAGACCTTGAACTAACACTGAACGTCTTGCTATTCACCTCCTTTCTATCATGTTGCACATCGAGTGCGCCAAAACCAATGCCCATTTCAAAGTTAGCAGCTTGGAATGTTTGAGGTAGTGTTTTGCATGTGAAGAGAGCTTGGAAAGCCTTGCGTCCCTGCACATGTTCACCAATTACTTAGTACTAGCCTAGTCTATCATGGGGTTGTAAAAAGCAGTACAACAGCAGGTCAAGGCAGGCCAAAAAGCATGGTCGAAACTGAAAACAAAGCAGAGAAGCCTTCCTTTTTTGGTTAGCTTTCAGAAGAAAGTCTCCAATGGCTGATCTTCTGTAAGAGACTAACCAACCTGACTCTTGCTTGCAAGTTATTTCTCCATCCTCAAGATGGCCTACATACTTTGCACCACAACCACATGTATTTTATCCCTAAGAGCGGCCATTGCAGATTACAAAGACACAGAGGAGAGGCACAGGATAGAGCAATCAAAGCTGCAGACAGGCAGACCCACATAGAAACATATCAAAGCTTTCTCTCACAACGTGTTCCAGGCATTGCAGAGAAGGACTTAATTGATACATGATAACACTAGATAGTATAAAAGAAAAAAAGTATGCAAAGCAGGGTACCTCTTGAGAAACCTCCTTCCGGGAATCCACATCATGAGCACAACTTTTGAACCGTTTGTAGTCCTCATTACTTCCATGTCTGAAATCTCTTTTTTTCCCTTTCTCTATGTGCTTGAATCTATTCTTAGGACAACCATCTGCACCAACCACCTGTTTTTCATGAGAGTTTGCAAATGCGTCCTCATGAATATCATCATTCTTTTCAAAGAAGTTGTCACTTTCTCTCTTCTTGCTTTCCAACATGCTTGGAGTTTCAGATTCACTTAAATGACACCTAAACACTGGTGTGTTCGAACTGCTTGATGAACCTTCCCTTGATTTTTTCTCCCCTCCTTGAAATTCATCAGATGAGCTACACAGAGTCTGCTGTGCAGGATATCCCACCGACATTATCAAAGCATCAACCTTAGGCTGGCTTTCTGAATCCAGGACGACGTTGTTATCCTTCAGGCCTTCAGTTAAGCATGACGTCCCCAACATGCATCCACTCTTAGTGGATTTGCTTCTTTCTGTATGCTCCTTGTCATCTGCATTTACCAACTCTGATAAGTATTCTGTTGTTTCTACTTTACCTGTTTCCGAGTTTGGTGTCTGCTCTCTTTTTTGTTTGCCATTCTCCTCAGGAGTTTCGATATTCTTCACATGTTCTGTTGCATTCACATCAGCAGCACTGTCCCTCTCTCCTGTACACGTCACAACAGCAGGAGGATAGTGATATCCAGGGGGTACCAATCCTCTGAAAGCCCACCAAGATGCAGCTGCAGATGTGAAGGCTGTAGCACTGAACTCGTCCCCAGAGGATAGTAAAGCATGGCTTTCATTAGTATTAGCTTGTGAGGATCCAATTGATGCCTTACCTGCAGCTGCTGCTGTCCATCTGGCTGCTGCTGCTGCCATCATAGCTGCAGTGTATGCTGCATAATTCATTGCTGAGGCCTGCATAAAATGCCAATGTGCCATGGGATCAGTTGAAAGCCCATCTGCAGGGCCATGAACTTCATGCGGGGGGACAGGTAGCCCGCTATAACAGCGGAAAAATTTATCTATCCACAGGTACATTGGATTGTTTTGGTGACCTGCATGAGGAAACTGCACATCCATCTTCCCAACTGCTGGAAATTTCTGAGGAAAGACATCTCGTCTTTCAATTTTACATTGATCTGCAGCATCCCCAGATTTGTGTGACAGACTTCTCCCTTCATAAAGGGATTGAGAATATGCAGCTTCAGGTTCATCAATACCTGCTAGCCCATCTTTAGAGACTTCTGCAGTTGATTCATCTGTACCTTCAAGTGTGTTGGTTCCTGAGCTAAAGCCATTTTTGTCTGAGGATAAAGGGTTCCCTGAAAGGAATCCAGGCTTCTTTCCAACCTTTAAAAATTGAGAGAAACCCTCACTCTGCTTCAGCTCAATTTTATCGGTCTGTATGCTAGGTGATGGGAGTTTCTCAGTAACTACGCATTCCTTGATTGAGTCATTTTGTGAAGCTGGTTTGTGAGTTGCTCGAACTGCAACTGTTTTACCAAGAAGCTTCATACTTCCTTCTGTTCCAAAGACATGCCCAGACCCAAGTGGACTTCCGTGCAAGGCGGCTGCATCTAATCTAGGTCCTCCTTTACCAATATACAGAGAAAATGCTGCTGACTTCATGAAAAAACGAGAAGTGCATATATTAGCATCAGACAACTTGCAGTTATGCATTCCATTGTCATGCCAAAACTAGAATTATTCACATGTAGAAGAGCTAGAATACAAACATCAATACCTGGGAGTTTTCATGATTAGCTGCAGCCAGGCCTGCTGAAGACGATGGTGGAAGATCTGTATTCTCTTCCTCCAAAAAGGAGGCGCTGTTACCAGCTTTTTTTGGATATGGATGACTAGGCTTTCTTTTGGGGCGTGGAGGTGGAATTTCAATGTCTTGTACTTCCCTAGCTGAATTTCCAGTTGAAGCCTCCCGTTCTAGCTACGACACACGAGAAGAAGGTATTATGCCATAAGGACATACGCATCTTTCTGTTTGAAGTTAGAGCTAGCACTGCATTTCAATTTAAAAGTGATTGATTTGACAGGAAGGAGATAGGGCTCCCCACGCAGCAGCTTCCCCACCCCCCCCCCCCCCCCCCACCTCTTCCCCCAAAAAAAAATCCCATCCTCCCCTCTCGTGTCCAGGGTCTTGCACTTCCCTGCACACTGGCCACCACTCCCTGCACCCCATGGCCCGCCTCTCCGGGCATTTTCTCCATGCTCCTTCTGTTTGCATATATTCTTCCTTCGGTTTCACATGTACTGCACTTCCCCCATTCTTGAACCCGCCCCCCCCCCCCCCCCCCTTCTCTCTCTCTCTCTCTCTCTCTCTCTCTCTCTCTCCCCTTCCTTCTTCTCTCTCCCCCTCCCTCCCTCTCTACAATTTACAATAATTCTATATTTTACTTAAAATGTAAATTTATTCCCAGGGGGTGCACTATTAGGAAAACCTACATACAAGGTGCATTCAAGGGGTAATATTAAAACCCCTACTTACATACAGGGTCCCACACCCACATCATCTCACCAAAAAAGCTTGGGTTCCAAGATCATGGACTTGATATTAGGAGGATCGTCTGTGGGACACTGAAAACAAGGGACCTTTTCCCAACTCACCCGAGATGGCTGCAGTGCCACTGATAGACCCTCCCAATGTTAATGTAAATAACATTAATGCCCTTAGTCTACTTACATTTATTCATTTGCTGTAGATACTGATAGTCATGCCTGATGGCACTTTGTATCACAGTTTTCAGTTGTAACTGATTCAGCACAAAGCGCGATTCAGATTATCAGCAGATGATCATATTATCATGTTCAGGATTCTGAGAATACAGTAATGTACATGTTCATTTGTTTCTATCTCGTGTCTCATATTTGTCATGTTGTCTGATTATGTTTTATACAGTTGTTCCTTATGTTAATTAATCTCTATTGGTCATTCGCCAACACTTTAGTTGATCCTGCTGTTTATGTTTCCCGGTCTTTTCTATGGTTTTAGGGCATATCTACAGGGCATACGAGGACATGTACAAGCCGTATAGGTACAGTCATAGTTGCCAGGCGTTTCATGAAACGTGTTTCAGAAACGTTTCATTCATTTTCCAGAAGTTTCAAAAACGTTTCATACAGAAAGAGGGGGTACAGGCCTCAAAATTTATATACAGGTTTATAATATGTTAAAAATATGTTGCCTTCCCTGCAAAACAATATTAAACATGCATCATTTACACATTAAAACATGTTTACAAGCTAAAACTAAAGAAAATGGGTGACCCAGTTACAGTGGGCACCCAACTGAGTCATTGACCAATTGGCATAAATAAACTGGCAACATCAAGAACCAAGATCTGGATTTCATCATCAATAATGGCAACTACTCAATAATGGCACTCAAAGTGATCACAAAAAGTTTGAATCCTAAGCTGATACAAAAAAAGTAAACTGAAGTCTGAAATACACAAAGTAAAGCATGTTGAAGCCTGATAGATGCAATCATGCATGAATGATGACAAATAGTAAACTAGAGGAGCTTGATAGCCCCAAAGACTAGAGTCCTCAATATGGAGTGTGGGCATTGCCAACTGGGCACTCAATCCTCAACATCCTCGATGTCCTCATTAGTAGTCTCCTCGGTAGACTCAATGTCACTCTCAGAAGAGGGTGATGCTGGCTCAGCTGCCACACTCGTCTCAGCTGCTACACTAGTACTAGCACCTCTTGATGCTACTGTAGATGCTCGTGTGCCATGAGCAGGTGCCATCAGCTCCTCATACAACATGACATATATGCCGCGCTCCTCGTGAGGAATCTCTGGGACATCTTTCATCTTCTCAATGTCGATTTTATCGACATTGACCTGACGAGGCTCTATCGGATTGCCCAATTGCTCAATTAGGCAGAGATTGCAATGGCAATACACCAACCGCTATATGTTCATTGTGGTTGAGAGGATAGTGAGAGTCCGACAGGGACTCATGTGCACAGTGATTAGTCGAGAGTGGATGAGCTAGGAGGACCATGAGCACCCGAAGGCAGTTGCTTTTGCACGCAGAGTGATGCAAGAAGATTGGTGGAAGGAGGCAAAGGCTTTATTGAGCGCTCTTCAACCAATCTATAGTGTTCTTCGCATCACTGACATGGAGGGCAGCACTCTTGGACTCTTGTACGAGTTCATGTACCGGATTGGAGAGGCTCTTAACCGATGCACTCTCTTGATAGATGAGAGGTACTAAACTTCCAACTAGTTGCCTTCTTGTTGTAACTCGTAAGTTGTATCGTACTATGATCTATTGTAGCTTGTAGCAGTGAGCTAATAGCTTCTAATAGCTTTGATCATTCATGGCTAATTTTTAGGGTTGAGGACATTCGACGGGTTTGGAATGACCGGTGGAATTGGTTCCATAGACCAATCCACGCGGTTGCCCACATATTGCACCCTCTCTAGCGTAGTGAGGCCCAATATATCAATGAAGAGTTGGAAGATGAGGAGAGAGAGAGAGAGAGAGAGAGAGAGAGAGATGAGAGGGAGAGAGAGAGAGAGAGAGAGAGAGAGAGAGAGAGAGAGAGACTCATGAGAGGGGAGAGAGAGAGAGAGAGAGAGAGAGAGGTTTTTAGTATATGTAATATGTACATGAGAAGGTTACATGTATGCTTGGCCAATGGCCTTCCAAAATATGGATTCTAATGCTACTGATAACCACCTATGACCAATCTCCAAGAGGCAGAGAGAGATGAATTATGTACAATGATGGATATGCCTTATATAGGCTCCCACGATACAAGTTGTCCATAAATACTGATATCGGCCTTGTGGAAAATGCCCACGATGGCTATAAATGCATGTTTATGCAGCACTTTTCATACATGGGTGGTCGGACTGCTGACGTGGCACCACCTACAACAATCTCCAAGAGGGAGAGATGAATTATGTACAATGATGGATATGCCTTATATAGGCTCCCATGATACAAGTCGGCCCCATCGGCCATAAATACTGTTGTCAACCTATGGAAAATGACCCACGACTGCTATAAATGCATGTTTATGCAGCACTTTTCACACGTGGGTGGTTAGACTGCTGATGTAGCACCCCTATGCTGGGCGACTGGATTATGACCTGTAGATGTTGCCGACTGATGTTGACATGATATTGTGGATGCTGTCCTAATTTCTAAACTTGCTGCCTAATGAGGGATTAAATGAGAGGTTACCCATGTCCACGTTGTGTACACACGTTGTGTGGTGGCTAGGTGATGACCTTTATAACACCACCAACAGACACACAAGAAGAAAGTGTAAAGGGATCAGAACTAGGGGACACTAAGATCCCAGCTCCCAGGCACCAACCAACACTGCTCGTGTCCTCAACCCTCCAGCTGACACCGTCAGACACCTAGATACACCTCAACACTCTCCAATCCGACCCAGCTAACTCCTCTAGCTATCCTCCCCAGTTAGCACTGACCTCCAAAGGCTTTGATCTTCCACCTATAAACCTCAGCTGACCTCGACTAACACCCAGCTGACCAAAATCCTCCCTAGCTGACACGCAGCTAACTGTAAACTGCTTCCGAATGCTGATGCTGACTCTCATCCGAAATGAGTCCTCCAGGCTCCTCTATAATCCTCCAGCATAGCATCAAATAACTTTAATTCCACAACCCCACAGGCTTACCAAACACATAGCTGACCCTATCTGACTGAACCCAGTCATAGTCACCAGAAACGTTTTGGGGTTTTGGACGTTTCAAGGTTTTTGAGGTTTCGGGACAAAACGTTTCGTCTTTCGGCTAAGAAACGCGGAGGTTTCGGGTTTAGAACTTGTAGTTTGTAGAATTATTAGTAGGCCTACCTAGTGCTAGCTAGGCACTTACAATATGGTAAAAGCTTAAGCAATTGTGGTCACAATTGGGCAATTGGGGAGTTGTGGAATTGTGACTCGTGAGAAATTGGGCAATTGTGAGAAATTGGGGATTTATGAGAAATTGGGCAATTGTGAGAAATTAGGAAATTGGGAATATTAGATCAATTTTTCCTTGATTGTAGCTGTTGAAGATGAAGCTTTGAATGCTGTCACCAGGGTCTAGCTGTGGGGGATCCTTGAGTTTTTTGGATATTTCTTCTTATGTTTGTGACCAAGTCTCAGGGTTGTTGAGACATTGAAATTTTTTTGTCTATCTAAAGCAAACAGAGAGTTTGGATTGTGTTTGTTGTGAATAGATACAAGGTCTTTTGGTTTGATGTTTTAGTTGTGATGGTTGAGTGTGTTTGTTTGAATTCATGTGATAGATCCTGTGTGTGTGTCAATCTGATGATTGGGAGTTGCTACTGAGTCAGTGCTGACTTAGTTGGCATTAGATGAGAGAAGGAACAGAGTCAGTCATGGTCAACTGAGTGTCAGGTATCATTAGGTGAAGGTGTAGAAGGTTGGCTTTGGCTTGTCTTGGGGGAAGAGTTTGAGAGTTTGGTTTGATAGTTAGGTCAACTGTCAACAGTCAGGAGTTAGCCGTCGGAGGGGTTAGTCATCTAATGAGAGTTTCAGAGTCAGCTGTGTGTTAGCTGCTGTCAGATGGGAGTTCATAGTGTTGAATCCTTGTGAGGATAGAGTTTCTCGAGGGACGGAGAGAGTCAGGGGACACGTGGGAGGAAGTCTCTGATTGAATTGAGTCAGCTGAATCAGTCTTCGTGTCAGTCAGCTGAGTCAAGTTTCAGTTGGGTTCATAGTCACATAGAAACGCGTTTCTGGGGGGGCTAAGAAACTCTGAAACCCCAAAACAGTTAAAATGCCAGAAACGCGTTTCACAAACGGGGATTTTTTTTCGTTTCTAAAAGATCTTTTCTTAAAATTTTGTTTAAGTGTTTTTTTTAAATGTTGGGCTCTCTCTCTCCCGCCCGCATGCGACCTACAGCCCAAACATCCTCTCTCTCTCTCTCTCTCTCTCGTACGTGATCTGTAGTCACCTCTTCTTCTTCTCCTCCTCCTCCTCCTCCTCCTTTCTCTCTCTCTCCCAATTTCTCACAAATTTCCCAGGTCAAGTCTCTAACAGAGACGCTGCACAGAGAACCCATGGGACACACCTCCTAGCCAATTCTCTGGTCTCCAACTCACCCTCTGCTCTAACCCGAACAAACCTTCACTCACTGCATTGGTCTTCTCTTCTGCAAACTTGAAAAATCAGCAGGACCTCCAGCCTGCCACCTTCAGCAAAAACAAACAGACCTGCAGGACCTCTCAACTCCACTCTTGGAGTCACTCTGGTGGTCTCTCAAGCCACCTCTCCTCACTCCCTCGGTTCTGCCAGTGTGTGTACAGCAAGTGGCAATGGGCCAACACACACAGGAGACGCTTGTGCACGGGGGCAAACGAGCCCACCCACCGGTAGGGGTTCGAGCAGAAGAAGGTGATGCCTCAAGAATTTGCAGAGTGACAGCGAACAGGCAGGGTTCCGCGAAGTGCACCAGGAGCACGGGAAAGAAAAACAGTTTTTAGGCTTACAAAAGCCTATGTATCCCTCTTCTTTTGATAAAAAGCCCAGTACCCGCTTTTCTTTCATAAAAACAAACTGCTGCAGTTTTTCACAACCCTTCCCATCTCCTTTACTAGGTGTTCTCGTCACGATCCAAAGCTCCACACAACTCGACACTCTTCTTCTCTACACCATGAACCTTTGGCTCGCCACAACCCTTCTCATCTACCCTATTTACCTTTTCTTTAACCTTTCACTTACTTTACCATGGCGGATCAAACCAATCCTACTACTCCTATCCCGACGGCCACGGCATCGGCTTCAAAAGTAACTACTTGGGTCCCTTTGGATCCAAATATGAATCTATCCTTCACTTTGGGTACCAACAGTGGATGGAGAATGGTTTTAATGCTCTCAACTCACGTCACATAGCACTTGAAACGATGCTTCAAAAACTTGAGTCGACTCGTTGTTCCTCAAGTGCAGCAGGCTATGCTGCAGTTTCAAGGTGTTCCCTTTTCCGGAGAGAAAAGGGACTGTGACGAGATGGCGGTTAGGAACGAGTAGGACCAGAGGACTTCTTATTTATAGGATCCCCCAGGACCAGATGTTCTTTGAGAACAAGGCTTATGACTGGCGGGATCTACAACCAAAGCCGGTGACTTGTGGCAAGAGTTCATTTCATGGATGCATTTCATAAGTTGTTCATGGCACTATGGTTGCCTATCAAAAACAGCCCGAAAATAACATGAAGCACAAGATTTTTGATTGTCAGAACTTGCTGGATTTCTGGGTGCCATGATGCAGTGCAAGATCGACCTGCTTCAGGCTATGTCTATCTTTATTATTGGGCTTGATCTAGACAATCAGTTAGAGATATTTAGAAATCACACTCAAACCCTGGAGGATGCTATTCTATATGCCCGGAATTTTGATAACATGCATGGCAATAAAAGAAACCTTCAACTAAAATCCCAGAAGCTTTTTGGACCGCTTTCTTTTTTGTCACTTTGATGAGGTTGTGTCGGCTGTTGTTAATGGATGAGCTTTGCTTTCACTGTTGTGGGGCAGGAGCCTGCTTCAAGTGCAACCAACCAGATACAAAGATTTCCCTATCAAGAAAAGCAAAGCAAATCCTTGGTGTCAATCCATGAAATTTCAGGTAATGACCATATCTCTTCCATTGAAGTTCACCACATAGAACATAGTATGTGCCAAGGTTGTTGATTTAGTACGATGGCCTTCGGCAAGAATGATCTACTTCGCATGGAGGGTAGGATCAAGGGCTGAAAGGTAATGATACTTTTCGCCAATTTCAATACTCGTAACTTTGTGAGTTCTCGGTTGGTGCACAATCTACGGCTACCAACGGCCGCAAGTAACCACTGCTATCAGGTGAATTTTGCACCGGGTATAGTCACGCAAGTTTGGGACAAGACAGTTTTGAATTTTGAGTTGTTGCAAATTGGAGATTATCGCGAGAACCTCGACTTCCACATCACGACCCTGGATCGGTGACCCTGGGTCGGATGGTTATAAATTTAGGAATTTCTTGGTTCAAGTCTAAAAATAATACCCTCCATATAGATTATAAGAAACAAAGAAGACAAAACTAGAGAAACTAGACAAAGTGACCAGAACACATAACACCTTCCATGTGCTTCAAAATCTCCACAGTCCAGTCTTTACACTCCATGTTCCATCCTCTTTATGTCTCTATGAAATGAATATGAACTCTTGAAACTTGTGGCATTACAAATTAAGGTAGACATTTTTAGAGGCCACTAAAACTAAGGCTTTTGGAAGTAAATACAGGTAAAGCTTCCTACCTTCAGATGTTTAGCTTAAAAGACATGTTCAAAGGAGATAAATTCACTCTTATGACCTATAATATCATAAGACCACCTCATAACCTACCTCCATTGTTTCAGAAGGCAATGGAATTTTCTATAAACAAACAAATTAACATCTTCCAAGCCCGTATATTGAACTTTCGAGAACAAGCTCAAATGAATAAATCCATCACCAATCAATGGAGCCAATACTACTTGTAAAACTCCCTTACCATACCACCCTTTCTTCAATATGGAATCCTAAGCACACAATCCAGAGTTCACTTACTCTCAATGGCATGACACATTCACATAAACAGCGACAAGCTGTGATTATAAAAGTCAATTAAAATTTTGGGGACCTTAGAGAAGAACTTCTGAGCATGACTCCGAATCTGGACAGCAGTCTTGGTACCGATATGCTCTGCAGGCAAATATATCAATCGAATAAGTTTTTGTCTACCATAATATCTGAGGCAGACCTCTGGGAAAAGAGAAGTGTACATGAAACCTAGATTACAAGAAGAGACCTACCCATGCTCACATTATGCTCCAACTATTGTTTTTCTCAAGTTAAGAGGGCACAGGTCATCTAAGCCACTTAGATGAACAGATTAAGCATAATGCTATCCATGACCCGAATTAAGCCACACACTAGAAAGAGATGGCATTGCCAAAGAGCCTCTTTCTGCAGTTGGAACTCACAAAAGAAAATCTAAGACAAAAAATACCTTCAATGTGGCGCCAAGCCCGCCCATAAAGTTTCAAAGCCTCTAGGAACTTTTGATGCTCATTTTCTGTCCATCTTTCCCTCTGTTTTGTTATTGTATAGGGCTTTCTTACCTGTAAATTCAGCATTCACAAGGGCAATGATGGGAATTACCTCTCATTCAGGCTGGACTTATCAGAATAACAAACACTCACTTTTGTATTTGACTCATCACCAGATGATGAAGCATCCCCGCTCATCAGCCTGGCAGATAAAGGCCCCTTTGCACTATTGGTTCTGGCCAATGGCATACCCTTCCAACACTGTGTAATCTGAGCACCATTCTGCAAATGCCAGGAAAAGAAAATTAAATCTTCAAATAAGTGCTTGTCGTACATCGAGACTACTTGAATATATATGATTGCGCACAAGCATACCACCATACTTAAGTGCCAGCTTCATTTTCCCCATGTGCATGTATGCAAGTGTATATCCAGCACGGCCTCAACATACAACCGACTACTCACTATGTGATTTAAGACATGAAGCAAACAATGATGTCTCCCACAGCATACATGCTTGACTGTAGCAGCAACATATGCAATGGTTAAGGTATGCAACCTTGCAGATGATCCATCTCCCACAGAAAACATGTTTTCCTTGACCAGATCTCTCAAAAACCTCTAGTTCGGTGCCCCTCACAATTGAAGGAGGGGATATAGTCTTTTGAAAATTAGCACCCTAACTCAATGACAGCATATTTGACTTCCATTTTACGCAGCAGCAGGCACCTGAAAGTGGGCTGTTTTAAGAGCATAGCAAATCAGGATCGCCTGGTCCAATGCCTTTTCACCATGCTACCATGTCAAACACATCTCTTGTAGTACCTTACCATCACACTCTACATGATCCCAAAATCCCTTTTCGTATGGTTATCTACATGATGGTAAAAGCCTTTTCCTTTTCCATCAGTATGCTTGTGCACATGGTATGATCCCTGATTGATCATAACATCCGGAGTCAGAGCATCAGTATGCTAATGCACATGGTATGGCCGCCACGTTAACCATAGCATGGGAACTATACACTTTTCTCCTATATAACCTTTGAGGAGATTCAGGAAATTCATGTGTGTTACAATGTTTACTGCTTAAATGCCCAAGCTGTTTATCATGCCCACAACTGTTTACATGGATGGGCGCCCTAACATGGAGTGCGGTCCTTGAGCATGAAATAAATCAGAAGGCATTGTTTAAGACAATTGTGAAAGCTGTATATCCTCTGTTATATAAAACAGTACAAGGAGTAGCAGGCGGTCTGCACACCCATAAATCTCAAAAAGAAAATAAAACTATGCCCTAGCTAGTCTTGGGTTGTGGAGCTGCAAGAAACTCACGCTTCACATCCATCTCCAGCATTCTGTATGATGCTGAGATGTCTCTTATAGCTTTCATTATGTGTGTACAATAAGACCAAAACACTGATCACTGCAGAAACCCAGACACACCGGCAGGAGATGGCGACAAAATTGAAATTGCCCTCTGAAACGTGGCATGCTTTGGGCAGTTACCTGAGGATTGATGACTTCTGGAGCAGCACTCATGTTCCACCAGGTCTACAAGGACGGGTAGTTGTTCCAGGTTGTGGGAGCCCCTCCTGTGCAAGTCTAGTCAGTGCCCAGCAGGGCCTCTAGGGCCATCCTTGCGGAGTAGTGTCCATACCTTATACTGGGAAAGAGGCTCGGAACTCTCCTTCACCAACTAGAGGAAGCTTGATATAAGGCCCCTTTGAAGCCCGACCTTGAAATGGCCCTGTCAAATTCTGAAGCAGTGATGTTGAACTTCATCCCCATATCATCCTTAGCAGGCTCGGCAGCGATCCTAAGTAAGAGCATCTCAGAAGATAAGGGAAGAAAATTAGGGTTCCGACAGCGTTTCTGGGATTTCTCAGGCTGCGATTAGGGTTTTCAGGGAATGAGAAGAAATGCAAGAGCAATAGAGAGAGGTTGATGAGCATACAACAGAAGGGGCAATGTAATTTTTTCACAAAATGAAAAATAAAAAGAGAAAAAGTGACATTGAAATATGTGAAAATTTCTTGTGGCTGACCTTGCTCGGCTTCGCCCCCACGTGTCACGTAAACAGGGTTTTAAAATGTTTTTAACACTTTTTAACAGCTGCTGCCCACCAAGGATCTCAAAAGGGGACGATTCTCCACCTGGACAATTTTTATTACTCGAAAAATAAACACTTTTTTAAAAAAATCGTTTTCGGGGATTTTGAGTATTATACAAAAAAAATACTTAGAAATATCTTGGGGCCAATATTCAACGAGCAACGGCACACGCATAGTCACCGTCAGATGGTAGATCCGACGGCTCACAATGTATGCACTTTTTCCCGTCTTGGATAAGCTGCGGCAAGGGACATCACGTGGAGGCTATGTGTACTATGTAGTGGTCTCCACGCCGCCTGTTGGCCTGTCTGCGATGTTCACATGGCTCGGTCCCTCAAACGTCAACCACAAACAAAACCAATTTTTGGGGCTTTACAAATTCCATTGAAAAAAAAAACCAAAAAACCAAAAAAAGGCTGCCCACGGGCCACCATCAAACTTTCAAAGCCCCTTAAGAACTTCTGCGTTTGTGGGAAGGTGGAGTATATCCATCGGCTACAATACCCCCGTCGTGTAGCTCAATGGCATCGAACCCGGGTCCTCGCAATGGGACCCAACCGTTCTACCAACTCGCCTACATGCCCATGGGCTGGGTTCTAAACTTCTATGTGATACCCTAACCTAGAAGAGCCAGGTCACAAACAAAATCGATTTTGTTGTGTGCACAAAGTCAGGCATAGGGTAGAGGGCCCAACAAGGTTGATTTGGACTGCTGGCCTTACCCATCAAAATGACAGGCTTACATAAAGATGTGGAAGCATTTTCACATTCTATCTTGTTTCTGACAGGGAGATACATTGAAAATGCCCAAAACAAGCATGACGATAACGTGACAAGTTACGCAACAAGAATTTTACAACCCCTAACATTGTCACACTCAGGCTCCAATTTCACTCTAAAATTATGTCACCTTTTTTAAGCTAGATATTTGTTGACAAAACATGTAATACTACCAACACTTCAATACAACTATAACCCCCTTGTGGTGTAAGATTACCAAAAAATACTTCATAAATTTTTTTTAGAAGTAGTGCTAGAGCAACACAATTTTAAAAGCATTCATGAGTTGCTACATCACAAGTTTAGATTGAAACCACACAAGGCGTAACTATGAAGGGTAGATATAATCGTATATGTGCCCTTCATTATCTTTTTTAAGCATGCACTTCTTAATGAAGTTAATTTCATTATCATTGAAAATGACGTCAGTGGCACATTGGCATCCACATTAGGAGTGGAGTGCTTATTAGTGAAAAGGAAATCACATCAATGTTATTTCATGACACCACTTGCTATTCTACAGAACTTGTTATGTCATAGATTAGTTGATCATGCTACTCTTATTATATTGTTTTTTAATAATGTGTTTGTACTTGATCATACACATAGTACATTGTCTTTTAATCATTTAAGGATGCCTTTTTCAATTTAGATTTATCTACCACATAATCATTACCTTGAGTTAACGAGTGTTGCAAAAAATCTTGAGAAGGCTTTATGTGTAATACATAACTAAATGATCACATGTATGTACTTTTATTGATCTCGCACTTACGCAATTGCACACTTGTTATGTTTTTTTTAAAATGTAATCCACATAAATTTGTCACAAACTTTCTCGTGCACAATGAAACATCAAGACTTTCTCAAGCACATCCACTAAATGATTATTTATGAGACGAGGTTAAAGTTTTGACATATAATAAAAAACTATGCATAAAAGTTCCTTTATCATTATGGTGCACTACTGAAAAGAAATTAGAATAGCACACAAAAGTGCACATAACAAAGTGTGTGCATCTGTGCATGTGTGTGTGTGTGTGTGTGCGTGCGTGCGCGTGCGCGTGCGCGTGTGTGTGCGTGTGCATGCGCACGCGCCAGCCAAAGGGATAGACTAGGGTTGCAAGAAATTTTGAATTGACTTGAGCACCTAGGTGAAGGAGACAATGTCATTGCATTGTCACCCCCCCCCACCCATGCAACATAGAGCTAAAGCTTATGATCCTTGGCAAATTAAACAAACCACCCTTGAGAAGTTGTAACCATGCACCTGACTATGTGGTCTAGTAAACAAAATTATGGACGAGCTTAAGCATGCAAACAACAGAATACAAAGAATTGCTATGTAGAGTACGGGACTCTTTTTCTCATTTTCTTCAAACCTTACTCGAAAGGGGGGAAAATACTTTTTCTAAACTAATATGGCTCCTATGCTAAGTGATTAATGAGATGACTATGTTCCATCTACAAGACAACATCATTAAAGAACTTTTCAATTGCAAGGAGACAAAGGCAACTGATGCAAATAATCTATTGTTAAGAATATCCTTAAGTCCAATATCAAAAAATGTATATCCTTAAGAATATCCTTAAGTCCAATATCAAAAAATGTAAATGGATAATGCATGCTAAATAATCAAGAATGTTAGCTAGATCCATCTATGGTGTATTGGGGATGACTGAAATACCATTGCACTATGCTAGTAGTTCGTATCATGGGTGATTCCATATTAAATACTCTTAGGCTTAGTGTTATTGTTGTATGCAGATTTGGGGCCATGATAGTGTTATTGGTGTTGCGGGTGATTCTGTGTGACATACATAGCTAGTGTGATTGGTGTTTATGTTTCTGTATATTATATGTTGTCATGTTGACCAGACTAATTATGAGGAGTTTTATTGATTATATGTAAGTAACATGGTTAGCATTGTTGAGTAATAGGTGATGAGCACTAGATGAAGCGGACATATGGGTGTTGGGTTGTGAATAGTACATTTTTATTGCTTACGGAGGACTTACGGAGGGCCCTTGGACAAAGAAGGAGCAAAGGCAAGGACCTTTAGGCAAACTAGGTGCTTGGAACCTTAATACAAAGGCTATGTAGTTGAAGGGTGTCAGTGGACTATACCGACATAGTAAGACGGTCCAAGCGAATGGGTCGAGGCAAACGTCCGACAAGACAGATCCATCAATGCCTATAAAGAGAATACGTATGACTGCGAGTTGAGACCGAAGTTTCACATGCACGTGCGTGTGTGCACACACACACACATGTGCGCTGAGTTAGATTTCAGAGGGAAGAGCCTCCAATTCTCTTCCTTATTTATATATATATATATATATATACCCTCCATTTTTATTTATTAAAAAAGAAACTAAACCTACCCGTTAGCATGCGTTTACCCCCATTCTTTTCCTTATATAAATATTTAAAAAACATTTAAAAAAAACAAAACATCACTACCTGCGCCCGGGGTCATTTGCCGTTGGAACCACAGTACGACGGACCGGTTGCATAAAATGTTGACGGTTCGTTGATATAGCTTGACCTTAGTATTGGTTGGACTCACTTGACCTTATAGTTATAAGTTGGTCCCATGGGTAGTCAAGGACCTTTTGTGAGGCGCATAGGAGATCGGCTTAATGCTTGGTTGACGCGGTGGTTGACTGCCTTGCACCATAGGCTAGAGCTTGTTAAAACAGACGCGCAACTAAGAGAAACCTTTTTATCACTAATATCATTACATTCACATTACGTTGGACTTTTAGATCGTCCCACAAGATATAGATTGCATCCCAATCTACTTCAAAAGGGTCTTTGGCACCATTATACAAAACAAACATGAGTTGGTTTAATGTTTCTAAGAATATTCTATTGCTATCACTAGATTTGATTCGGTTCATCTTTGAGAATCCTCTCTCACAATTAACAGTGCTTGCCACAATGACCAAGCACGCATGCCATAGCTTTTTTATCTCACAAAAAGCATGATCCCATTTAGAATCATGTCCGCATAACTGCCAACCAACATGCATACTTTCTCCCCACGACATGTTCTCTTTAACCTGACCAACCATGAAATCTCCATATTCCAACTTGCATGCATCAACATTTACAAGAGTTGCAAATTTCTCTAATAATGTCTATATCCATATTGCACCCATATCAAAGCAACCATGAACATCATGTGGATGATCTCTTGGACTAAAGACCTTCGCAGCCTCAAAAAGCTTCAAATTTGAGAATCTATGATGCAAGGAATATTTAACTTTTTAAACAAATTGTTTGCCAATATCAATGCTGTTGAGATATCGAGCTCATCTAGTGAGGCGATGGACACTGATGACCTGCTTGGGGGATAGGCCCCACACTTACACCACTGGCATGGTTGGTGAGATCTTGGGTGATATGTGGCCAGTGGGATGACAGGCTGTGTGACAGCCATTCTAGAGACTGGCATAGTTATAGCGCCATCTCATTTAGTTGGGTTCACACTATAGAGAACGCCTGTATGTATTTGGTTGAGTACCTTTCATATTGTGTGTACTCTTATCTTGTATATGGTGTGTTGAGTGTTGAGTGAAGTAGAAGAAGATTTTCAGCCTCTCACCTTGTGTGTTTTCTATTAGGGTTTTGTGAGTGTGTGTGTGTGCTTGCAAGAGCTCAAGCTCTCTTCCCCCGTGCATCTTTTCATGGTATCAGAGCCAAGTTCGTGCTAAGGGCTGAGCTTCAAGCAAGAGAACCACAGGAAGCGGTACGAGGGTAAGAGCTTCAACTACTCTTCCCTACTTGTGTTGGTGACTACACCCTTGTCGGGAGCTCTACGGGAGGCACCGGCAAACGATCTCTGATTGAGGAGCTTTCTTCGCAGGAGTAAAGCCATAGAGCAACTGTACTGTCCTATCGGACTCCATTTTTTGGGCCGAAAATGCGTTTCGGGCGCGTCTGGACCTCCGTTTTTCAGAAAGCAGTCGATTTCGAGCACTGCGGGTAAGTCATCGATTCTTTGTAGAACTCTGTTTTAAGAACTGCAGGAAGACAGATTGGCTGTGCAGACACTGGGTGCTGCAGAGGTCAACAGTTGCCATTGGGTGTATGTATGCATATTGAAGTCACTGGTTGTGACATTTGAGAGTACTACAGTACCGCTGCAGAAAATACAGCAATTTGTGCAGGACAAACCAGATTGTTGTTTCTGGTAAAATTGTGTGTCTGGCAAGATGTCAAATGATGGCATAACCCAGATTGTGGCTGAAAAGCTTGATAAGAACAACTTCCATGCTTGGAGGTTCAGGTTGATGACTTTCCTGATGGGAAAGGGCTATTAGGACTACATAGAAGGTGAGCGTGAAGAGGCACCGGAGATACCGGACATACATCCGACTGCTGCAGATGTGAAAGAGTTTAAAGACTGGAACAAAGGATCCAGGAAAGTTATGTATTGGCTCTCCATTAGTATACAGGACACCATGATTCTGGTATGCTGCTGAAAAAGAAGCTGTTGGGGCTGATGTGAGTGGAAGTGTGGTTGCACAGAATGCAGGTCAGCAATCACAGTCTTTGAGTGGACCAGGAGAGTCCTCATCTAGTGGGTCTGTTGATAGACCATGGAGTGGCAGGCTGCGTCATAATACCAGTCCTGCAAATGTGATTAGTACATCACGTAAAGGAAAAGAGAAAGTGGTTGAGCCCCTTGGTATGCTTGACATTTCTGCAGGGCATTCTCATGTTGATGGAGAGTCTAGTGGCTTAGATATGAGCCTTGATGAGGAGCTTGGGATCCCAGCTATGAGAACACCTAGTGTAAAGAAGACTATGGAAGCCATGAATGAAAAGCTTCGAAGATCTGGGAGAGTGAAAAACCCTGTGCAGAGGTTTACCTATGATGGTTATGTGGCACATCACTATGCATATATGGCAAAGGTTGTGCAGGTTGTAGAGCCCACATGCATTGATGAGGCTATTGGAAATGTGTGTTGGGAGAAAGCTATGGATGAGGAGATGGATGCACTATATGGAAATGAAACTTGGGATTTAGTGCAATTGCCTGAAGGCAAGAAAGCCATTGGATGCAAGTGGGTGTACAAAGTAAAACATAACAGTGATGGAAGCATAAATAGGTATAAGGCTAGATTGGTAGCCAAAGGGTATGCGCAGACATATGGCATTGATTATGAGGAAACTTTCAGCCCAGTTGCCAAGATGGCAACAGTGAGAGTTGTGATAGCAGTGGCTGCGTCAAAGCAATGGTCTTTACATCAGATGGATGTAAAGAATCCATTCTTGCATGGGGATTTGCAAGAAGAGGTGTATATGTTGCAGCCACCTGGTTATGAGGATGTGAGTCACCCCGAGCATGTTTGCAGGTTGAAGAAAGCCTTGTATGGCTTAAAACAAGCACCAAGAGCATGGTCTGACAAGATTTCTAAATATCTTGTCACTATTGGCTTTCATATAGCCAATGCAGATTTCTCGCTGTATGTAAGACATGGTGATAGAGGGGTTGTGCTTGTTGTCATCTATGTAGATGACTTGATCATTACGGGGGACCATGATGCAGAGATCTTCAATGTAAAGATCTTGCTTAGACAGAAGTTCGAGATGAAGGATCTGGGGGAGCTCAGATATTTCTTGGGCATTGAGGTGATTAGGTCACCACATGGTATTGGATTACTGCAGAGACAGTATGGCTTGGACATGTTGTCCAAGTATGGTATGACAGGCTGTAAGCCTATTTCTGTGCCATTGGATCAGAATGGCAAGTTGAGTGCAGATTCAGGAGAGATCTTGGAGGATCCTTATGTATAGGCGCATAGTAGGAAGCTTGATCTACATGATAATCACCAGACCAGATTTGAGCTATGCTGTTGGGTTGGTGAGTCAGTTTATGCAGGTTCCACGAAAACCGCATTTGGATGCATTGCGACGCATACTGAGGTATGTGAGGTCTACTTTGCATTGTGGACTATTTTATGAGACTGGGACAGAGATATGTGTACATGGGTACACAGATGCTGATTGGGCTGGTAGTATCTCAGATAGAAGATCTACTGGTGGTTTTATGTTTTCTTTAGGGAGTGCTGCTGTGACTTGGAGCAGCAAGAAGCAGCCTACGGTTGCTCTATCGAGTATAGAGGCCGAGTACAGAGGAGCTGCTATGGCAGCATGTGAGGTAGCTTGGTTGAGAAAGCTACTTGCAGATTTGGGTCTATCAGTGGATAGACAAGTTGTCATTTTCTATGACAACATTAGCAGAATACAGTTGGCCAGGAACCCAGTTTTTCATGCTCGCATGAAGCATATAGAGATCCACTACCACTTCGTCAGAGAGAGGTCTTGGCAGGAGACCTTGACCTTGTTTATGTCAGCACACAGGATCAGGTATCTGACATCTTCACCAAAGCATTGGGTACAAAGAAGCTCCGCAGATTCAGAGCTTCGCTTGGTGTACATGAGATGGAGTTGACCTTGAGGGGGAGTGTTGAGATATCGAGCTCATCTAGTGAGGCGGTGGACACTGATGACCCGCCTGGGGGATAGGCCCCACACTTACACCACTGGCATGGTTGGTGAGATCTTGGGTGATATGCGGCCAGTGGGATGACAGGCTGTGTGACAGCCATTCTAGAGACTGGCATAGTTATAGTGCCAGCTCATTTAGTTGGGTTCACACTATAGAGAACCCCTGTATGTATTTGGTTGAGTACCTTTCATATTGTGTGTACTCTTATCTTGTATATGGTGTGTTGAGTGTTGAGTGAAGTAGAAGAAGATTTTCAGCCTCTCACCTTGTGTGTTCTCTTTAGGGTTTTGTGAGTGTGTGTATGTGCTTGCAAGAGCTCAAGCTCTCTTCCCCCCTGCATCTTTTCAAATGCAACTACCCAAAGTAACCAAATGTCTAGATTGATCTTTTGGTCCTAAGATTTGATTGTGAAGAGCATGTTTCTTAGGAATTTGTGCACCGCTTCCAAAGTTTATATATCCGTCTCTCCCTTGTTTTGGAAAAATGTCAAAGTATGCTTTGCCCCATGATCAAACTCACTTGATAAAAAGAGTGCCGCAAGAATATCAATTGTAACCACTAGTTCAGTACCAATGAAATTTATGTCCACATGTTGGGCCTGAAAATTGTTATTCAAGTTATTGAGATAATGGAGCACATCATCTAATAAGTTTAGAAAGAATTTGACCTTGAAGGAGGTAAAGAGAGTATATAACTCACATCTGTCTCACAACCATATGCGTAAGAGAGCTAGCATGAGAGTGACTAGACTTTTTACCACTTACCCTCGTGAAAGCCAACAAACTCCATGCATTCTTAGAATCTCATGAACATGCAAATGAAACTCTGTGGCAAGCTCTTTTAATTCAGCATGCCTCTTGTACAAGCTATTCACCCACTTATAGGACTTCCTTGCTATCTTCTTAAAACAAGCTCAAATATGGAAAAAGAAGATAATGCATCCTTGGCCGCTAACGCATCTTGCAATGCACCACTACTACATGGGGAAGAACTCTATTGAAACGAGCAACAAGAACATTATTTTCTTCCATCATCATGTTACATCAATTTTTAAAAATCCCACTAGATTTGATTTAGCTAGTCCAAAACTGGATAGATATTTTAAAAGTGCTTCATATAAGCCTTAAGATGTCACATTGCTTGCATGCAATATTAAGAGACTAAGGTTATGTAAAAGGGGAAGAGAAGGGTGTGTGTGTGAAGGGACTTAAGGTCCACTAGCTCATCTATTTAAAGGTGGAGCTAGAAGGAATTTTTTGTATGGAGCAAGAAGCCTAGTTGTATTTGAGCAACTTAATAAGCAAGATATTTTCTTGTATTTTGTGTCTCTCTCCTCCACATAGTTGATCTAGCATGAGCACCACGAATTCTAACATGGTATCAGAGCTTGGCAAGAGTAGGTCACTTTTATGGTGTAGAATAGGCAAATTTTCTTATCTTTTCCCTTGTGGAGCTGAACCTCCTGGCAGTGGAGGCCCTCCAGCAACTTGTGGAGGCAAGAACTCGTGGAATGTTCAACTAAGAACTTGTAGAGGAGGCCCGGGCGCACACATTCGTATAGCCAATCAGCCGAAACCTCCGCGACATTCCGACTGGTTCAACTCGGCGCTGTTTCTGCTACGCAGCTGATGCCGTACAACAATACACCGTGTGTATAGGCAGTTTGTAGGCTGCATTGGCTTAGGGCTTTTGAAGCCCATAGCCTTCCTTAGGAGTCTACAGCTCGAATTTAAGCCCTAATGGTCGCTTGACGCAGTCTACAGGAGAAAAACCAGGGCTGCCCTCTTGGAATCCATTGAAGCTCACTACCATTAAAGCTCACCACCATTAAAGCTTCAAAATCAAGTTTTTTCTTGCTCTAGTCCCCTCTTCTTTGCTCTAATCACCTAAGTGCTCTTATGAGGGCTTGTTGTGCTAATCCAATTTTTGTTGTGCTCTTATGAGGGCTTGTTGTGCTAATCCAATTTTTGATTTTGAAGCGGTGGCCATACACCATGAGGTATTCATGAGCCTCATTCTCATCAAGCTCCATCATCAACATCATCTTCAAGTGCACAAAGCTTTTCAAAGTGTGCTTATGAGCACTAATAGTGTTGACTAACACTAATGAGGCTTCTAATCCAGCAAAGGGGAGTTATTTCAAAGTGTTTTTAAACACTAAGAATGTTCTTAAACACTAATGGTGAATCTAATCACCAATGCAAGTATCATTAGATGCTAGAAATATGCTCTTAAGCACTAATCGTTTTTTTAAACACTAATGGTGATCTTAATCACCAAACAAAGTGTTGCTTAACACTAATGTGGTCTTAACCATCAAAGGAGGAGGTCTTTAACACTAAGGAGGCTCTTCTTCATCAACATTGGAGGCCGAGCACACACCATGAGTGCCACATTATAAGTCTTCATCGTCAACCCGCTTCTATGCTTACCTTGGCAAGCTTCCAAGGAGAAATGGTGCAACCATAAGCCGTTGTCTTCATCCCATAAGCCAAAGAGGTTGAAGTTTTCTGGTTTTTAATCAATAAAATCAGTTTTTTGAGTGGTTTAAAGTTGGGCACATGTACACTAAGTGCTCATCTTTGATGTTTTTGTGTATCACCCTTGAGGCTCTTGTTTGTAAGAGGCATAGGCATGACATAAGCCATATGCTCTCATTTCCCAAGCCCAAGGCATGTTATTCCACAGCAAAGCATCTCTTGGCATTGTCTTTGTAAGAGGCATAGGCAACATTATGAGCCATGCCCTCACCTTCTTGAGCCGCCAAGAATGATGTACCTTATTGGTTTGAGCATTTACCTCAACCACTTACTCACTTTCATTAAGCTTGTACCTTCAAACCCTAATAGGTATCATGTAACCAACATGCACAAAAGCTTTTGTTGTAATCAAGGAGTTGTAATCAAGGAGTAGACACTGCCCTTGACCAATCTATACGGCAAGTGGTAAGACCCTCCCTTTCCCTTTCCCATATAAAGCTACCTCATAACCATTACTCTAAGGAATTCCCTCATTGCCCATGGAGGAGGTATGGTATGCAGAAAAGCATCAAGCATGTTGAAGGAAAATCTATGTGCGAACCACGTAAGCAAGGGTGGCAGCCTTGTTTTGATCATTGTGTGAGAATGGCCAAAGTGGAAAGCATGTGGAAGCAATGGCATGTATGTCTAAAGCATGTCAACCCTACAAGAGGTCAAGCAAGCACAAAGAGTGGGGTCCACCATCATTAAGGTGTACATCTTCATCGTCGACATCAACTAAAGACTTAGATGGCGTCATTGTATTAGCCTCTAAGTCTCTAGGAACATAGTTGTAAGTCCTAGATAACCACACCACCATTCTTGTAAGCCTAATGTTATAAAGGCAATCTTTTTCATATGTCCAATACCACCTATTCCAAACACTTTCATAGTTGGTATTGAGGGGGGGTATTAAGAGACTAAGGTTATGTAAAAGGGGAAGAGAAGGGTGTGTGTGTGTGTGAAGGGACTTAAGGTCCACTAGCTCATCTATTTAAAGGTGGAGCTAGAAGGCATTTTTTGTATGGAGCAAGAAGCCTAGTTGTTGTATTTGACAAACTTAATAAGCAAGATATTTTCTTGTATTTTGTGAGTCTCTCTCCTCCACATAGTTGATCTAGCATGAGCACCACGAATTCTAGCATGCAATACCCTCACAAATCGATTGCAAACCAGCCCATTTCCTTAGGTGATGCACATAATCATGTGGTGCACTACACTCAACTCAATTAAGAAGCTTTTGGGCATCAGACTTTCGTGTCCGCCGATTTTTGCTAGTTTTGCTATTGCCACTGCTGTTTTAGTACTAGCTTTCAACTTAGGCATTGGACTTTTGCATCTGTCGATTTTGCCCGATCAGCCACACTCAATGTTCAGCTTTCGATATCAGACTTCCGCGTCCGTTAGTTTTGCCTGGTCAGTAATTCTGTTGCGTTCGTCGGTTGTGCTAGGTTAGCCATTCAGCCTTCGGCTTTTAGCTTACTTCATTGGACTTCTACATTCGTTAGCTTTTCGCATTCAGAGTTTTGGCTTCAGCATTCAACCTTCAGGTTTTTTGCATTCAGCATTCGGAAATAAGCTTTCAGGCTTTAGCTTTCCGCATTCAGCCAGTCAACTTCAACTTCTACATTCAGCACTTGTTGGCGGGGTTTACTTTCTTAGCCATGTTTACCCAAGAATACTCATGATGTGAAGGGGGTCTTACCTCTTGATCCAATTCAAGATTCAAGGGCAATTTCTACCCTTTTACAACTCCAATTTTGTGTTTAATGATGATTACAACAAGTTTACAAGCATGAATACACCAAAAATTGCATAAAGCCAAGGATAGTTGGTTTTGTACTGGATGGTCGGGACATCAAACCAACTTCAAATTGCAATCTAAAGTGATAGAGATCTATATCAGATACCCAATGGTAAGTTTTAACCATGATTAGTGCTAATTAATCACTAATTAGTGAGATTAATCACTAATTAGTGAGATTAATCCCCCTATTTTGTGTGCAAAAAATATGGCTAAAAAACTAGTAAGACATAGCAGGCTAAGTGAGTATGTGAACTCACCTGCATGCTAGCCATTTTATACCCGCCGTGGAATCGAGGGAGCCAACTAACATCATTGTATGCCATAAAAGGAGGATCCTTCACAGTGATTTTTGTGTAGAGCTCTGCCATCACGGTTTGCCATGCCATACCCAAAGGGGTAATGCTCCATAAAATGGGTATCGCCAAAAGTAAACTAAAACTAAGTCATTTTTCTCTTAAAAACCTAAGTCGATGCAGATAAGTTATCCTTGGAATGTGTGTGTGTGTGTGTGAACGTGTACATGAATTCATATAAGTGTGTGTATTTGAAGTGAATTAAATGTATCCCATGCAATTTCATATAACGTTCATCTCACAGCATAAATTGGATATATGTATAGAACATACACCTCACACACATCACCCATTAAATAAACTCTCTATCTTATACAAAGGCATTGAGACATGCCATCTTTTGCAATATCACAAACAGTAATGAAAGTCCAAGTATATTCAGTTTTCAAATACATAGGCATTTATCTCATAAACACCTAAGTTGGTTAAGATCAGAGCTACTTGGAATGTGTGTGTGTGTGTGTGTTTGCGTGGCCACCACCACCCACACACCATACACATTGAGGCAATAGGCCCAATGAGTATGGGCATGTTGCCTCAGTAACTTAGGAAGAAGAGATGGGTCGAATTTAACCCCCAGCCACTTGTTTGCGGTCCAGACATCCCACCACAATCCTCAGAACATTTGCTTTCTTGAAACTGTTGTTACAGAACTTATTGATGATTAGTTTAGAGACATCTTCAAAGGTAGCAAAAGGGTTAGTCGAAGAGTATAAAATCAGATTAAATGGCCCAAGAATGGTGTTCAGTGCCTAAGTAAAGGGACGATTACTTTTTCTCTTGACAAATTCTGAGGGTGTAATTGGTAGTTTTTTCCTTTTCCAAGTATACCGTGTAACATAATTACCAATAAAAGGACTTATGAGTGAAATTTTAATATTTAGATATGTGGTTTTGGTGACAAAGAAGGTTTCCCCAGAGTTTAACCCATTTAACCAGGTAGGTTCAATCGAAATGAGGTTAATTGGATAAATTTCTTTGAGAATTACAGCAAACTTAGGATAATTAAGATTAAGGATATCATCCATATAAAGTAATGTATGATGCTTTCAAGGATATTTTTATGAGCAATGTTTGCATGAGAAGCGAAAAAGCAATATTCAAAATAAGCAAAATAAATATTACACATAAACGGGGAACAAGAAAATCCCATGGGAATACCCATCATTTGTCTAAATACTCGCAAGATCCTAGTTGAACAAAATTGTGATTAAAAAGCCAAAAGAGCAAATGTTGAATTTCTCCTACATCAATTGTCCTTGGAAATATCGCCGATGTTTTTTGACCCATCGTGCATTGCCATGACATAGAGAACCTTAGAGAAGTCATCTACATTTCTTTTATCAAATACCATATTACAAACCTTGCATAGAATGTTCATAAGGCTAGCATCACCAATCACTGGTATATTTTCATAGCACTGTGTGATGTCTGTAGTGAATATCTAAAAGATAGATTCTTGAAGGTTTAAGATTACCTCAGTTACAGTTCTTGTGATCCAAAAAGGGTTAGAATGGATACCTAAGAAAACTTTAAGCTTTTGGTTCTTTATCCCACAGATTGTGTGGAAGTCACAAAGAACCAGGTTAAGGACATTAGTAATGATAGAATTAATTTATGTGAAGATGCGATTGGCTACATTAGAAATCCATCTAAATTTGTTCTTATGGATTTTAAAAGTAGGAACAAGCATCAATAATCTAGTATTAAATAATTCAAAATGCATGCCCCTAAGTTCTTCTTGTAAACCTTTAGCAATCTCAAAAGGATTACCTGAAAGCCTATAAAATTCTTCTCACCAGATAGCCTTTTCTTCCTAGCCTCATATGCAAGATGTTTGCAAATGATAGATACATTATCAGGTGCTTTATCTAGCCCAATCACCCCATGAATTTTTCTAGTAGTTGTGATGAATAAAGCATGAAGTGAGGGTTAGTCCATGAGTTCTCATTTGACATCCATTTTTGGGAATCCCTTTGATTTTATCCATAAAAATGCGAGGGACTGCCGTTAGTAATCATATTAAGTTACGAAGACTCCAGTTGGAGTTTGTTTGCAATGTTGGCCAAACACTCCAATAGGGCACTAATTGCCATATGTGGATTGAGTGGTTCAATGGGGATGCGATTTAACCCTTTTTCTAGAAGATTTCTAGTATTCATATATAAAAACAATGCATACATTTGAACTAGAATTAGTAAACTATTTCGTAAAAGTCTGAAAATCAGAACAGAAACATGGAGGACTCCTATCATCTCATAAAAAATCATGCTTGCAAAATACTTTCTTTAAACATGTAGTATACTTCCATCCAATTTTAACATTTTGTAAAACATCATGATTTCCTAAGACCAAATCAAAGGCAGCTTGAAATACTTCCATAGGTGAAGCATACTCCAAAAGTTTATTCACAAATAGGCAATGAAAGAAATTATCTTTTTGTACATCATCCCTGGTACAAAGCATCCGTCTCCCAGTGGGACTTAATCTGTTAATCATGAAAGCAAGAATTACAAGTCATGAAGATTACAGATAGGGAAACCACGCTCACGTCCTCTAGAAGTAAAAGACTTTGCTTCTAGGAGAACTAATGCCATAGGAGGGGGAGAGAAAAGAAGTAAAAGTACTAGGAGTTCCAAAAGATGTGATAGGTTTCTTTCTCATTGGAGAGGAAGAGGATTGAATATCAATACATGGGTTTAGTAGAGAATTTATAAGCTTAGTGCCTTTAAATTGTCCATAGCTAGTGAGTATGGTACTCGACTTAATGCCTTTAAATTGTCCATAGCTAGTGAGTATGGTACTCGGCTCAGTACCTTTTAATTAAATGAGTACATCCAACATAATCTGTCTAAACTGTAGAAAGGCAATCTATGCCAAGACCAAATTCCTAGCTTGTCCAACTAGCCAAGAACATAGAAGAGAAAGATAGAAGACTACCGACTTATTTGGAAATAAATCTTCTAAGTGATTTAGAACAAATCAAAATGGCATGGTCAAACCAGATGATACTAGAGTCACAAGGAGAATTAGGATCGAGAAATTTACATGCACACTTTAGATAGGATCTATAAATATTCCAGATAGTTTATAAGTAATATTCTGCATTGGCTTTAGTGAAGGTCATAGCACCTTTTTTCCTACCGCCATAGATGCCCACTTGTGAGGATGAATATTTAGAAGGGTCCAAGAAGCTCGTGATTTCAGTAGCTCTCCTCTCGTTCCATATATTGAACTCCTTTGATATCATGGTTTTTGCATTCTTCGAGGATGGAAACTGGTAGATTAGCAAGGTAAATCCAGGTTTCTGCTTGAATAGGTGTAATAAACCCTTTATTTTCTAAAGTCCAAAGACGATGTGAAACCCCAGTTGCTTCTACTTCCACCTGATGAATAGGTAGGAATGGGTAAACTTTAGATACTTTCGGGACCAGTTCTAGTAACCAAGAAGAATCGAACATGGTGCACATGTCTATCTAGAATGATTTGATAGCTTCCAAAGCAGTAGGATCCTTGTTGAAAATGTTGCTAGTCAAGGGAACACTAGGAGTGGAAGGAGCTGCTATAGAAAGTAAGGCTCCAACCCACATTGCTTTCTTAGAAAATTGGAAATGTTAACACCCACTGTGCACAGCAAAAGCTATGAGATCTGAGAGTGGTAGGCCTTTGTAAGTATAAGAATCTATGAAAGTAGGTATGAGATGGTTTGATTACCTTCTCCTTATTCTTGTCAAGGGTTTCCAACCGGACCCAATCATTGAGCGAAAGAAACTGCAAGATGGACCCTAACAGGAATGCCTCAGGATTAATGGAGGACAGAATTTTGTTCTAAGCTTCTTTATCCTTTACACGAGCAAGAACATGTTGGCATGCTTTTGAAAGAGTATATTCCAAAGGTATTTCAGCCCCTCTGAGAAGTGGTAGAATCTATAACAAAAAAATCCCATCAGTGATGATTGAAGTAAAAATGGAATGGGACTAAGACTTCCTTCAACCAGCAAGCTAAGCATTATTGATGTGAGTCATAATCTCGACCAAGGTGTAAAGCCACCTGCTTAAAAACTATCGGCCTTAGAGTATTATGATAGTGAGGGAAGCTAAACTCCTAGGTCAAAAATTTCAAGCCAGGGGTTTTGTATCTCCTTTTTGTGAAAAAAGGTATACACTGCAGCTAGTGTGTGTGTTTCTAATTTATACTAATAACATCTCCACAGCTGAACAAAAAATTTGAGAACCCAGACAGTCTTGATAAATGAAGTGTTAAACATGATTACATAACAAAAATACTGTCTACAATAATCATGTTATTAGTTACGAGAGACTATGTCTCAAATAGTAAACCATGTGTCTTAGAGCAGCTTAAACTGCAAGACATTTGAGAGGGTAGAACCTGTTACCTGCATCCATCCAACACAGATAAACAAATAGTTAGCATGTGTGTATTACAAGTGTCTTAGGACCTACCACATGTTTAGCTAGTTTGGGTCAAATAATCCCTTTATTATTGTTAACAAAAGGTCAATTCTCAAAATTTGGATAGGTAACCCGAGCACCTACCATGTGGTCATCCATAAGAAATGTAATGCAGAGTAATCCACATAGTGGAAAGGCCAATGGGTCTTATATATCCATGCCCATACCATTTAAACAAATCATCCATTCTATTGCTAGGCAACCATATGTCAGCATACTAGGCCTGCCACCATATTCCACAAAAGTGAGTTATGATATTTTGCCTTAGAATGAAAAGCCCAAATAATAAAAAAAACATACAAAGGGAAGGAACCATACGCAACCAAATAACAATCATGTAACTAAGTTCTAGTAATAGATATAAATGCACCACTAAGTAGATCCAACCGGCAGTATATCCTGTCATGTTCTTATGGATTTTAAAAGTAGGAACAAGCACCGATAATCTAGTATTAAATAATTCAAAATGCATGCCCCTAAGTTCTTCTTGTAGACCTTTAGCAATCTCAAAAGGATTACCTGAAAGCCCATAAAATTCTTTTCGCCAAATAACATTTTCTTCCTAGCTTCATATGCAAGATGTTTTCAAATGATAGATACATTATTAGGTGCTTTATCTAGCCCAATCACCATGAATTTTTCTAGTAGTTATGATGAATAAAGCATGAAGTGACAATTAGTCCATGAGTTCTCATTTGACAGCCATTTCTTGGGAATCCCTTTGACTCGGGAAATGATGGTATGCAAATGTCATAACAAAATACACAATATGGGATTCAAAAAGATCATTATCCCAAAAAGTGCAAAGACTACCCTAGGTAGTAAAGAGAACATGCCTCGGATCAAAAGTACCAAGTTACCTGAGAAGACGAACTCCTAATAGAAGCCAACACCATCGTCATGGCTAAAAAATTAGTAAGACACAGCAAGCTAAGTGAGTATGTGAATTCACCTGCATGCTAGCCATTTATACCCATCGTGGAGCCAAGGGAGCTAGCTAACACGACCGTATGCCATTAAAGGAGGATTGTTCAGCAATTTTTGTGCATAGCGCTGCCACCATCACAGCTTGCCAAGCCATACCCAGAGTGGTAATGCCTCGTAAAATGGGTACCGTGCCAAAAGACAACTAAAACTAAGTCGTTTATCTCTTAAAAACCTAAGTCGGTGAAGATAAGCTATCCTCGGAATGTGTGTGTGTGTGTGTGTGTGTGTGTGTGTGTGTGTGTGTGTGTGTGTGTGTGTGTACACGCATTCATACAAGTGTGTGTATTTGAAGTGAATTAAATGTATCCCATGCAATTTCATATAACCTTAATCTCACAACATAAATTGGATAAATGTATAGAACATACACCTCACATCACCCACTAAATAAACTCTCTACCTTGTACAAAAGCATTCAGACATCCCATCTTTTGCAATATCACAAACAGTAATGAAAGTCCAAGTATATTCAGTTTTCAAATACATAGGCATTTATCTCATAAACACCTAAGTTGGTTAAGATCAGAGCTACTCAAAATGTGTGTGTGTGTGTGTGTGTGTGTGTGTGTGTGTGTGTGTGCATGCACACGCAGAGCATCTACTCCCTTATCCAATAGTTCATGCAATAGGTCTTTCTAATAGAGATTTTCCATACCTAAAAGCTTCTCCAAAATGGTCCACAAGGGGAAGCTTTGAAAACAAGAGGGTAGCACGCTAGAGGACATCCCAAAGTGTTACAAGGTCAGCAAGTGAGCATCTTGTTCCAACACCAATGGCACTGAATATCACCCATAGTGGGAGAGAGCAAGACTATATGTCTATTGGACCAAGGCTTATAGTTTATTTGAGGTTTTTTGTGGTGGGAACATGGATAGTGGCAAATCAAGGAAACTAAACTTTGGTTCGAGTCCACAACATGGAGTTGGAAACTCAAGAGTAGGTTAAAACAAACATTGAGCCATTAGTGTGGGAGCAGATGCCATCTTGCAAATCCAATTTTTTCACATGTAATTAGTCACATTCTCTACATCAAGGTGTCCAAACCAAATAATCCACAATGACTCTAGAGTAGCACTCAAGTTCTCCAGTTAAATGAAACAATTGAAGAAAGGAAGCTGACGTGTACATGTTTCATGCTCTCAATAGAACCATAGTAAAATAACCAACAATACGGCTTGAATGACACCCAGGAAAGATAAGTGTCACTGTTAGGACCCTCGACTTACTCAGTTGATTGAGAGGTACAAGACCTTGAAAAATTGGAGGCTTATTTAAAAATCTCAATGTTGAATCAAGTGGTTATATTTAATAAGGTTGTTTTGTTTTTTTTCTCTAAGGTCAAATAATATTATTACTTTTTCTTTTCTATTAGAAAGGAAGGGGGGAGGCATGCATGCCTTCTTTGGAGAATTAGAAGGTGATGACCCCATTCTCCCCACCCCAAAAAAGAAAGTTTCTTTAGCTACTCTTGTCTTCTCCTTAGGACACTTGTTATGCATTTTTGGGGAGAGAGCTTCAATTTTTATGTTCTTACCTTGAGTGAGGCAGACTTTTGTTCTTCTTAGTGGAGTGCACCTTGCTGTGAGAGAAGGGAGTGATTTTTTCCCTATGGGCAATAGGTCCATCCCTTGCTAGGGCTTTGACATATCTCCTTGGCCAATCCTTCTTGCTGTGGAACTCCAACCACCTCTCATCTCTCTTTGTAGGGTAAATTGACAATCTCTCACCTCTACTGACTGTGTATCTCCCCCTTCTGTGGCTCGTTTCTCACAACTGCCTTCTCCCCTTCGTAACCCGACTAGATCGTTGCGACTCCCACTGAAAAGTGGTAATGATGTGGACGACTTCAATTATACATAGAAGCCTCTAAGCACATGTTAAACGAAATGGACTTGCAAATGAAGGAGACCCACTAAGATCTTAAAGTTGCCCAAGACACACACAGAAGAGCAATGCAGATTCTGAGCAGGAGTTTGAAGAAGGAGATATGGTTTTCCTACGCCGGGTAAAACCTAAGAGAAGTTCTTTATCCTTAGGCAGGTATAGGAAATTATCTCCCAGGTATTGTGGACCATATGTCATTACCAAGGGGATTGGTAGTCAGGCATACCAGCTTCTTCTACCTCTGCATTTAAAGATTCATAATGTGTTTCATGTAAGTTTACTAAAGAAGTATGTGCTTGATGGTGGTGAGCAAGTCATCCTGCCATCCAAGAACTGCTTTAGCTTGAACCAAATGTGATTCTAGATATCCGTGAGAAACCCTTAAGGAATCGGATGATTTGGGAGCTATTAGTCAAATGGAAAAGTTTTCCTTTTGAGAAAGCCACCTAGGAAATGGGAGCAAAGCTCCGTCAAAATTACCCCTACTTGCTACTTCTTTGAGATGAGGACATCTCATTCTTTTTAGGGGGAGAGAATATAAGGACCCTAGACTTGCTTAGCTGATTGCGAGGTATGAGAATCCTTGAAAAATTGGAGGCTTGTTTAAAAAAATATGTTGAATCAAATGGATAAATTTAATAAGGTTGTTTTGTTTTGTTTTTTTCTCTAAGGTCAAATAATATTATTACTTTTTCTTTTCTATTGCATGCCTTTTTTTAAGAATTAGGAAGTCATGCCCCCATTCTCCCCACCCCAAAGAAGAAATTTTGTTTTTCTCATCTTCAGTTACTCTCGTCTTCTCAAAAGGACACTCCTTACACATTTTTTGGGGAGAGCTTCAATTTTCTATTCTTATCTCAAGTGAGGCAAGCTTTTGTTCTTGTTAGTGGAGTGCACCTTCCTACAAGGGAAGGGGGTGGTTGCCATCAACCAACCCTTTCTAGGGCTTTCATGTAGCTCCTCGGCCCCTCATCTCTCTCTGCTAAGTTGGTTAGTATATATGATGTTACTAAGGTTAGCTTAGTTAGTATCAAAGCTAACACACTAGTTAATATAATCTAGTTAGCATATATTATACTAATATAATCTAGTTGGCATATATTATACTAATTAGCATAAGTTTAATGATATTAAGATTATTATGATTAAAATGAAAATGGCAAAAAAAGTTCAACCTTATGTGATGTAGATAGTTGATAGTTAATTAAATTTATGAATTATTAGGTTAATTCGGATACTCTTGTCATTAAGCTATAAGTGAGAATATATATAATTATATTACTATTAATACATGCTAATTGAATAGTACTTGATATATAGATTAAAATACATTGTTAGATGTAAATTAAGATTAACATATAAATTACTAGATTAATTTATGATTGAAGATTATAATTATGTTATCATTCATATGAGATGATTGTACAAAAAATAATATAAATTTGGTTATAGAATTAATTGTAAGTACATGTACCTATATGATTTAAGTAATTTTAGAGTTTATATTATGAATTAGGTTCTTCTCAATATTCCTTCCAAGGGAGGAAATCATCCCTCCACAGTTGTAAGACTTGTTATCAAGTATGAGAGAAGAGTTAGAGAGAGAGAGAGAGAGAGAGAGAGAGAGAGAGAGAGAGAGAGAGAGAGAGAGAGAGAGACCGTTGAAAGGATAAATTCTAATATCCTTAACCTATAAAGAAGAATTGATTAAGTACACATGTGTACCTATAAAGTGATTTATGAACATGTGTGTGTGTGTGTGTATGTGTGTGAAGCTATTTAAGCAAGTGTGTGTGTGGGTGTATAAGAAGTGATTTAACATGCATGTGGGTGTATATGCTAGATCAAGGAGAAATGTACCAAGTGTATGTGCGTCAAGTGTGTGACTATCGAGTCAAAAAAGAAAGGTTCTTACATTGGATAAGGGGTGTGCTTGTATACAATCAACTTTGTGTGCGTATGTACAAGCATAGAGTGTGGGTGTGTTGTTGCAAGAGATGATTCTAAATTAACCAAGTAAATAAAAGTATGTGTTTACAAGTATTTTGGATACATCATTGCAATTTAAATTGTTGAATGTCACCACCTAAGGGCATTTCAAGAGATTAAATAATCCTATGTTAAATTTTAACCTTGGTTTTATGTTAGTCATGAACATTATGGTCACGTGGGGACACCCATGTGATCATTTCTTTCACATAGGAATATGGGTGATGTCATTATTTTAATTCCATATGTGAAGTAAGTAGATCGGGTCAATATTTGTGTATGGGATGCGCCTTTTATTTATATCATTTTTCAAGATTAACATATTTGTGTATGGGATGCGTCTTTTATTTATATCATTTTTCAAGATTAACATGTTTAATCGGTTGGGTGCACTGGTATGATATAGTCAGGATTAACATGTTTAATCGGTTGGGTGCACCGGTATGATATAGTCAGGATTAAGATGTTTAATCGACTATGTGCGCTCATTAATATTATTTTGGTATGGGCGATGATTAAGTGGTAGACTATGTGTTAGTCGGTGGAATATGTGCACTCATTAATATTATTTTGGTATAGGCGATGATTAAGTGGCAGACTATGTGTTAGTCGGTGGAATATGTGTTGGACCACAATGAGATATCTTGGAAGGTATGTGATCACCTCTTAGGTTTTCATATTTGGCATTTATATTTTTGGAAGGCCTTAGCCTCCTCAAACCTTTGTACATACCAATTAGTATTTTATGCTTTTGGTAGGCCTAAGACTCTATAATTAGGCTTGCCATATTTTTTAGAGGGAACTTGTATGCTGAAGAACTCAAAAAGCTATTGGGCTTTATTTTTGGAGTATCTTTTTGTAAAAGCAAGCATCAATATATTTAAATATGGGTGAGCGGTACGGTGGGCCACACTCACCCAGGGGAGATTGAACCTAACCTCATATATTGTTTATTTTGCTTATCCTAAATACTATAAATTTTTATAATTTTATTTTGTCTTCTCAATTCCACATCATGAGCAACCCCCAACTCCCAACAATTATGGAGAAACTTTAATGTATTCAAGCTCAACTTCACCAAGAAAGAGCTAAAAGAATAGAATTGGAACAAATGGTCAATAGCAAGAAACATGACTGAAGTGTTGAGCCTCAACTTAACATCCTTCGTATCATCCAAGAGACTTTTCATGAGCAAGAAGAACGAAAAGGCAAGAAGATTAGTCGAAAAGTATTCACCTTTCAAAATTTTGATGGTAAGAAGGAACCAAAGATTGTATTGTCATTGCTTAGTCAACTTGATAACTACTTTTTTGGGGAAGAATTTTCTGAGAAAGACACAGTTAAATGTGTTGCCAACCATTTGGTTGAAAGTGCATCTCTATGGTGGAACGCCATCTAGCAAGGACGATATGGATCAAGGACTAGGAAGGAATTTCAAAAGCTCATCAAATAAAATTTTCTTCCACCTCAATACAAAGCTAGAGTGCTTCAATAATGGGATATGCTACACCAACTTAATAAAGAAACTATGAATATATATGTGGATAAATTTTCTCAAACACTTATCCAACTTCAAGCCATTGAGAGAGTGCGATCGAGGAATCAAAAGCAAAAATTCATTGCCGGATATTGAAGCCTACACTTCGGGCAAAGATCAACATGTTTCAACCACACTCTCTATCCATGCCTATCTCTTTGGTCCACAATTTGTGAGCAAAAGAATGGAGCACCAAGGTAGAACAAACAACCTCAGGAGTCTCATACTAACCAATTTAAAAAGTTTATTCCTTTTTGTAAGTTTGATACGAATACCAATGCAAATAGAAGTATAGCTTCTAACAATGACAAACTAGGTGCCAACAATAAACAACAATAAGAAGAGTGAATATGTGAAGCCAAAGCAAGTTTTTTTACCTAAAATTATAAGATGCTATAATTGCGGACAACGAGGACACATTATAATCGATTGCCCGGAGAATAAGAGGCAACCCACCGCTCAAGTCAGCATGATCGATGGTGAAGATGATGAGGACGGCAACAACTTTTCTCTCGAGCAAGAGGGTAATTCCAAACAAGAAGATGAATACAATGATCCACGTGTGCCTAAACTCATCGAAAATAAAATCTCTCTTCATATGCTTCTTAAAATGAAAGGTACAATTAAGGACAAGGAAGTAAATATATTGCATGATGATGGTAGTACACATGATTTTATTTCCGAAACGCTTATGCATGATCTTAAATTAGATGTTTTTCCTTCTAAGTACAATATTAAAACTACATTCTAAGGAACTAAATACCATTGCACTAGGGACGTGAAAGATGTTGTATTATTCATTGCACCTTATGAGGAGCAACCCCGCACATTTCTCGTTGCATCACTCCAATCATATGATGTTATCCTCGATATGCCATGGAGACATGAGCATATCGAGGAGCAACCCCGCACATTTCTCATTGCATCCCTCCAATCATATTATGTTATCCTCAATATGCCATGGAGACATGAGCATAACCCACGCATTGATTAGAACTCTCATGATTTATCATTTTTTTTCAATGGGGTGAGCGTGTCTATCTGAAAGGATTAAGGGAATCTAGTGGTGCACTCCTTAGTAGCCACACCCATGCTAAGTGAGCCATGAGGAAAAAGGAGAAGACTTATTTAGTCTTGCTTAATGAGCTTACTGCTTCTAAACAAACCCCCTAAGAACTCATCACATGAACAATTCATTACACAATTTCGGATTGTTTTATGAATGAGCTACCACCAGCAGCAGGTTTGCCTAATTCGTGGGCATCTTTTATTCAAAGTTTTCATCCAGCTATTCAATACAATTCTGGTCGTGAAAATGTTGTAGCTGATGCTTTGAGTAGGATAACTAGCATTAATAACATGTCTCTTTTTTAGAGTATTTCATTTGATAACATGAAAGGAACCTATGAAAATGATTTTGACTTTTCTGATGCATATAACAAATGAAGGATAATGATTGGTTGCCGCATTTAGATTACTCATATGATGATGGATTTTTGTTCTTTTTCAAAAGAAATTATGCATCATTAGCAAGTCATTATTGAAGAATCTCATCAACCCCCTTATGTTGGACATAGAGGTGTCTCATCTACTTTTTAAATTGTTGCTAGAGATTTCTTTTGGCCTAACGTGTCATGACATTGCAAAGTTTGTTTCTGAATGTGTTACATGTCAAAAGATAAAGTCATAAAGGAAAGAAATTTGGATTACTTATGCCTTTACCTATTCCTACTGAACCTTGGGAACAAATAAGTATGGATTTCATTTCTGGTTTTCCTTCGACCGCTAGCAAGAATGACATGATTTGGACTATTACTGATAGATTTAGCAAACATGCTTATTTCATTACTTGCAAAAGACATTGAATGCTTATCAAGCTGCACATATGTTCTTTAAAAAATAAATTTTTGTGCATCATGGATTACCAAAGTTCATTGTTTCTGATAGAGATAGAAAGTTTTGTAGTGATTTTTGGACTACACTGTTTGACAATCTTAGTACAAAACTTGATTTTTCTACTGCTTTTCATCTTGAGTCAAATGGTCAAACTGAAGTTACAAATAGCAGTATTCTTTATTTGCTTAGATCCTATCAGCATAAGAAGTGGGATAATTTTTTGCACATTTTACAATTTGTATATAACAATTTTGTATATAACAACTGTCCTCACACTGCTACCAAGAAAGCACTTTTTGAGATAGTCTATGGAAAGGCTTTGACAACTCCTACGACTCGTCTTTCACATTCTATAGAGGTTGTAGACCCATTTGTTAGAGACTTTAATCAAATCCATAGTTTAGTGAAAGAGAACACTTAAAAAGCACCAGAAAAGTACATGAAATATGCGAATTGTAAATGCAAACATGTCATCTTCAATGAAGGCAATTAACTATGTACTTCTTCGCATTGAGAAAAGGAGACTAAAGTCTATAGAGACCAACCCTGTAGTTGAGCTAGCTCCTAGATTTTATGGACCTTTCAAGATCATTGCAAAGATTAATGGCAATGCCTTTGAATTGGAGCTACCTTCTAATTAGCATATTCATAATTATTTCAAGATCATTGCAAAGATTAATGACAATGCCTTTGAAAATTGGAGCTACCTTCTAATTAGTATATTCATAATTCTTTCTATGTTAGTCTTTTGGGACCATTCAGGGGACCTCTACCTTCTCATCCTATGCTAGAAGAACCTCCATACTTAGTAGATGAAGAAGAATATCTAGAACCTCAATCTATTATTGACCACCATAAGACCACCACTACACGCACTGGCGACACTTATGTTAAGTATCTTGTGACCTTCAAGAATCGTCCTGTTGAAAATGCTAAATGGATGCTAGAAAGGATTTTTTGTTCTTACTAGAATCCCATCCACTCATACCATACACACAATTGAGGTCAATTGCAACCCGAGCAAGAGGGAATGTTAGTCATGATCTCTATGGTCAAGTGGGGATGCCCATGCGATCATTGCTTTCACATAGAAATGTGGGTGATGCCATTATTTTAATTCCATATGTGAAGTATGTAGATCAGGTCAGTATATATGTATGGGATGTGTCTTTTATTTATATCTTTTTCCATGACTAATATGTTTAATCAAATGTGTGCATTGGTATGGTATAGTCATGATTAATAGTTTAAACGGTTGTGTGCGCTAACTAATATTATTTTGGTATAGGCGATGTGATTGAGTGGCAGACTATGTGTTAGGCAGACTATGTGTTAGTCGCGGGTGGAACATGTGTTGGAACACAATGAGATATCTTGGAAGACATATGATCACCTCTTAGGTTTTTGTATTTGGCATTTATATTTTTGGAAGGCCTTAGCCTCAAACCTTTATACATACCAATTAGTATTTTATGCTTTTGGTAGGCCCAAGACTCTATAATTAGGCTTGCTATATTTTTGAAAGGAGCTTGTACGCTCAAGGACTCAAAAAGCTATTAGGCTCTATTTTTGGGGTATCTTTTTGTAAAAGCAAGCATCAATATATTTAAATATGAGTGAGCGGTATGATAGGCCACACTCACCTAGGGGCGATTGAACCCAACCTTGTGTCGAGACCGGTGATCTCTTCTCTATTTTCAAGCTTTACGATAGACCACACTCACCTAGGGGCGATTGAACCCAACCTTGTGTCGAGACCGGTGACCTTTTCTCTATTTTCAAGCTTTAATGATTTATGCTATTTTGTTGAATTGTTTATGTAAGGTTCTGATCTTCAATTTGTGCAAAGTCTATGTTCTATTAATTTTTTTGTATGAATTTAAGTAATTCTTCTCCAAAGTGTCATAACATCTTGACATTTTATTAAAAGCAAATCATTCTCGTTGGTTATTTCTTAAAAGATCTAAATGCAAGCTCAGAGGAGAAGATGCTGCCCTTATGCAATGCAAGATCTATTTGCAGAACCATGATGAAACCAATTCCAAAAAATTTAAAGCTTAGGTAACAATTTTGGAAGGCCTAGTTTGACCCAAAAATGGTGAAGATCTTAACTTTAACAATAGTTCCCCACCAAAAGTTTGACAAACGGACAAAGATATAAAATAATCAGTTAGCATGTGTATCCTCACAAGTACCATGTCCATGGCCCATGTCCATGGCCAACACAATAAATACATTGAACTTCCCATTTCCATTATCAAAAGTAAATGCTTTAAGGTGGGAGCCTATCCCAACCGTTGGATTTTGTGAATTTTTCTACCACTTCTACTTGTGATTCTTTCTGCTGCTTTTTTTTGGGGGGGGGAACATAAAGTGAATACATTAGGAACTAACCAACAGTTAAATACAAGATTCAAAAATATCATCCTAGTCTACCCCCATTACATTGTTTAATAGCCTGCATATCAAATCTCACCTCTCATCCTCCCAAACAAAGGAGGATTGATCCCAAGAAATATGATAACCTAATTGTATACAAGCAAAGATCATAGCCTCAGAAGTGCAGCTTTTAGGGGATTGTTTCTCCATGAGCTCTCCTTTTGTCCAAACTTTCACCACTGCTCTTGTACCCAAAGGATTCCCAATGAAGGCAACAAATGTATATATTGGTTGCTTCTCCTTCAAGTACCACCTCTTGTCTTTGGCCCAAATTTAGGTTGTTTTTCCTTTACATCCGACCCTGTATAGCCATGCCACATGATAGCATCTATTAGGATAGCCTAGTATGTACAAGAGTCTCCTCTGCTATAGATCAAATCATCTAATCCCAGATTAAAGGGCCAAGATTAATTGTACCATAGCACCCTCATTCATTTTATTAACATAATATACTGACCAACACTTATATACACATTTATGCATCAATTCTATCACATCCATCCCTTGGTAAGCCTCTTTCTGAAAAATTATGTTGTTCTTAGAATTCCATCTCTCCCAAGGACAACAATATCTAATAATGTTAAAAGCCAAATTAACATCCCCATGAACTACTACTAACAATCTACCCAACACCCAGTTCCCGCAATACCAGGCTTGCAACCCTATGGTGCTTGAAACCTATTTTCCAATCTTACCCTAAGCCCCTCTGATAGCAGAACAATCCCAAAAAGCATGCTTCCCATCCTCCAATGCAGTTCTGCATCTAGGGCAACTCCCAGCAGTGAAGTTCCTTTGCACAAGTTTATACCTAATAGGCAAAGCCCACATACACATTGTCCACAAGAAGACCTTGGCTTCCACAAGAATACCTATTGCCCAACTCATCTTCCATCTCTTCATCCAGATGCTAGAGTTCCAACTCACCCTCCATATTTTATTACAATACCCTACATTCACTTCACTCCTGCTCAATTTCTCATACCAGTTTGACTCCATTAAACTAGGCCCAGTCTAGTGGATGGGTTTAGGCTCGAAACATAAGCTATTATCTTATGCTCCCTTGATAATTACAAGTTCTCCCTTTTGGAAGGTCTTATGATGGTTGTACCAGAGTCACAGGGAATTCTCTATTTAGTTTGGGTTTATGGTGGACTCATAAGTTCACCCCTCTGGCCCTACTGGACATTAGATTAGCTAAGAAGCTAAACAACAAAGGATTGAGAAGATTGGTTGATTGTTGGGATTGGTCTCTAGTGGGATGGAAGGAATTGGATCAGTTGAAGGACCAGTTTAGGCTCCAACCAGGGGAATCGCAACTGGTGAGATAGGTTTTGGCAAAAGTGGAGAGGGGATGGGTCTCTCCAACCATTTGGCCTTATCAACATCCACTCTTTGATTGACCAATCCTAGAAGTCTATTCTCAACCTGGAATCTTCTTTGAGAGCAATCTTCTTTTAGACTTAAAGTAGAACCCAAAAACTCCACCCACCTCCTTGCCACTTGATCAATCTCCCCCAATTAATGCCCCTTTTCATCCCTTATCAACCCCACCACGTCCCATCATGTTTTTTTAAAATTGCAAGACTTCCATTTAATTCCCCTCTCTCACCAACAAGCTTGTCATCCTCTCTTTTAAAAATGTTTGGCACCTAATATACAAACTAACATCCTCCTCAATCAGTTTCCCAACTTGTTTTTTCTTCTACAAACACTCCAATTGCTCACACCATCTCCTCCCTTCCTGCCTTTTCTCTTCAACTCTCAATTTGCCCACTCTTCGGATGATGCCTTGCATTTCACTAGCAAAGGATCTCCATGACCCCTCCCTGCCCCCTTTTTCTCTCGATCAACCAATGGCTTCTTCAATACATGTAATAAATAGATCATCTTTGAGCGACAACTTATTAAACCTCGATTTCCTTGTATGATATTGGTTCCGTTTGTCCTCCTCCCTGTCAATCACATGCCATCCCCATTTCAAAGGCATGTGACCAAAGCCGCCACACTTGAAACATGCCCCGAGGAGCATGCCAAAGTTCAGATTCAATTCTAGCTTCCCAAGCTCACTTCAAAGGTTCTAGGAGTTTCTACCAAGGTATTCCATGTTACGCACACACACTGAGTCACAACCACCATCCTCTTCCTTTGGATATACAGCACAGGGCCAAGCACATTTGCAGCTCCAAGCACCGGCCTTAACCAAGGTGGCAGACCTAATATCTCTACTTAAACAGTGCAAGCTTCTTGCAAGATCTTGTTTACATCAAACAAAGCGTCAAAGGGCAGAGCATGTATCAATTTCTGTCCCATGAGTAGCAGCTCTCACAAAGAGATCCGAAACCGCCTAACCTTCCATGAACAAGATGTCAAAAAATCCTTTACCAAGGTAGAAAACTTGAGAAACCACCTGTCATGAAATATATCCTCCTGTAGCCATTTCCGTAGGTCTACTTTGGCCAGTGGTCTCCCAGGGCAAAATAAAATGGGACACTCCTCTTTCCTAATCCCTTCTTTCTACCACTTCTATTTGTATTACATTCTGCAGCCAGCTTTAACTTCATTCACATTACACTTACTACTTCATACAGCCCTACACTTGTATTACACATACCAATCACTCCACACTCTATAGAAATCTGTTGGGCCAGAGGCAGGATAACCAATCATTCCCATGGGGCGAAACTATGAGATTATGAGATTTGAACAATAGTATGTGCAATAAGACAGACATTTCTTGAGGAATGTGCAGCTGCTGCAGTCCCATAGACAGTACTCTAGGAAAGACATTTCTTCAGGAATGTGCAGTTGCTGCGGTCCCATAGACAGTACTCTACCCTCCCTTGCACCAGCCAGCATCAATCTACAATCTAAATCACAATTATGTACATCAACAAGAAATACAAGGGTTCAAGTACACTGAGTGGATCCCAAAGATTTGCTCTAAATTAAGCTGCATACCCAAAAACAATCCAATAAAATTCCATTCTTTGCAAACTGGCACAGTTTGTCCACACTTCACTGGTTATCCATTAATGCGAGACTACACGTACCCAATGAGTGGGGTACCAAAGTGAGTCAAAAGGCAAATAATATTCCAGCAAAAATCGTGTGATATCCCAAAAAAAAAACAGTCAAGGTCTCATGGTCTCCAGGAAGGTTACTTCTCTTTAAGTCTGACAATTCAAAAAAACTCCAGATATGTAAAAATTTGAAAACAAATCCAAAGCTCAATTATGGTCACCATGGCTACATGGTGACCGCATGCATGGCCTACAGTCCTAGCTTTGTTCTTCGCCAATGACGTCTCTTTGCATTATACCTGTGCAGAACAGCAGGAGAGAAGCAATAAGATTAGTAAAATTCACAGAGAAAAACCAACACCACATTGACTTGCCCTATGGCAAATAGGGTTGGCCAAACCTTATGGTATTGTCGGTTCTCATTCGGATCCAGTGTGGAATTGGCCGATTCTGCCGCTGCTTCTTCGCCAACTTCTTTTTTATGAGGAAGGTCTTGTGTGAAGGCTGCTCGGAAAACCCACAAGGATGAGATCTGATCAGAAGGCAAAACCAAAACCCTAACCAGCACCCTATCTTATACATTGCAACCCTAATTACACTATAAAAGACATATTACATCCGGTTCAAAACAAAGATCAAATCAAAGCTCTAACTGATTAATCGAAACGCTAGCTGGCTGATGAATTGAACCCTAATAGTTGACCAAAACCCTCAAAATTAGCCATGAAAACTTTAACAGATTTATAAAAACCGCCAAGATTCAGGAAAACCCTGGAAACCCAGGACTGATTAATAAAAACCCTAACGTTTAAAAACTAACTGATTCAACAACACTAGATAATCATAGAGGGAGAGATGCACATACCATGGCTACCAGAATGAGGAAATCGCTGAAAGGGCGACGAATGAAGCCCTAGATGAAAAGTTCCATTTTGAGGATTCGGGCGGCCGCCCATTACAAATATGGATGCGTCCGGCCCCAATTTTTGGCCGCCCAATTTTTTTTTTTGCATGGAAGCCTTTTCTAAAGTTTTAAAACTTTAGATAAATATTTATGAAGGCGTTGTTTGCTGAGTAATATTATGTGACAACCTAAGGAGTCCACTAAGCTAACATGTGTAACATTTGTTCTAGTTCTTTGTGAATGATTCATAACTCAATGGGGGCTTAGTGAGGCAATGTGATTATTATCATCTCTCGTTTGATCAAGTGGGGGGGTGTCGAAAGTTGTGTGATCAAAAGCTTTGTGAACCTTAGGATGTTCAACCTTAGAGA